>NW_019392628.1:462689-507609 GCF_000671375.1 Centruroides sculpturatus
TAATATATATTTAAAAATAATATATTTGAACCATTTCATCTCATATTTTTATGAGATGAAATGGTTCAAATTTTTACAAGATATTATTATTTATTATGAAATTTTGCCACCCCCTAAAAGTGCCACCCCACTACGTTATGCCAGTGGTTCCCACATAGATTTTATTTGTCCCACTCTCTTGTTATTTAATAACATATACTCTCACTTTGCTACGCTCTTTCCTTTTTCCTTTGTCATTTCTGACCAAATCAAATAAGGTAGAGAAAGCGGCCGGATGGCCGAGCGGTCAAGGTGGCAGCCTACCACTCTGGGGGACTCGGGTTCGATTCCGAACGGGTCGAAAAATCCCCAGGAATTTTTCGGGGGTGGTCCGTTCAGATATGTAGGGCTCTGTCCCTCACACCCGGCAGCCCCATTGTGGGCCTGGCCAAACTCATAATGAGCTTACAAAAAGAGGCCCTCTTAGTGCCCACAGGGCGGAAAGAGTTAAAAAAAAAAAAAAAAAGGTAGCGAAAACTTATATTCAAAAGAATTTCTGTTGTGGCCATCAGCCATATTGTAGTTTGTATATAGTTCACAATTTCTTATTTTACTTCTATTCTACTTTCTTTCTATTGTCTTCGAGAATGTTCCATATCGACCATTACTACTTGAGGGGGGAGGCTTACCCCTTCTCAGAAACAAGGATGAAACAAAAGAGTAAGGTATTAGTGCTTCTCCTTCTCCGAATTTGAAGAAATAAACAAAAGAAAATGTAGCCTGAGGTAAGGAGAGAGGAGAACATTTTTTGGCTGGACCTCAAAAGGAACGGATGTAGAGTGTAGTGAGTGAAGCTCAAAAAGAGAGAGGTGGGAAGAAGACGGCAGGTATAGGAGAGGACTGTCGAGGTTAGAGAGGAAGAAGCATAAGGGACTAAGAAAAACCGAAAGAATCAGAGAACCTCGAGAACAGATTGCTGAATCAGTAAAGAAGAATAAAAGATCACGTCTGTGAAAGGACACCTCCCTGAATTTTAGTTTTTAAATTGAGATACCTAAATAAGGGGGCAGCGAAATTTTCCTCCCTGAAGGTATCAATCAATCAATGTGGACCCGGGTAATCTCTATCTATTTCTTTATGCTTTGTCATTAATTTGCTGGACTCAAAAAGGCACAGACATAGATCAGTAAGCTTGTGAGACAGAATTTGATGAGAGCAGAACTGAGAGCCATGAAGTGGCGATCCAGACAATAGTATCAGAGAGACCATCAAGGCTATTAAAGAAAAGGATATTCAACACATGAGAAAAGAACCCAGAACTACTCAGAAGAAGGATCTCTCTACTTTCCTAAGTCTAATCATTTCCCTGTTATATTAGTTTTAAGTTAGACATAAAATTAGTTTTTAAGTCGGTTATCAAGGTTTTGTGTTACGCACACGTACAAGGTCTGTTCAAAAAGTATCGGACCTTTGGTCGGCAAAAATAAATTTATTGACTTTGAGGTACAAAACCCTAATCCCCTTCAAAGTAGTCTCCTTGGTAATGTATACACTTCTCCCAGCGTTCCTGCCATTGCTGGAAACACTGCTGGAACGCATCTTTTGGAATGGTTATCAGCCGGTCCGTCGCATTTCACATGATGTCTTCTCTCGACTAAATTTGGGTTCCTTTTAGCGGCATTTTCAGCTTGAGAAATAGCCAAAGGTCACACGGAGCCATGTGGAGAGAGTACGGAGCGTGATGAACCACAGGAGTATTGTGTTTGGCGACGAAAGCCCGAATCAGATGCGCAGAATGGGCGGATGCGTTATCACAATGGAGCTGCCAAGTTTTGATCGACCACAGATCCCATCGTTTGCATCGCACTGTATCGGAAAGACGACAAAGGACCTCCTGGTAGTACTCCTTTGGGATGGTTTGGCCTTGTGGTGCGTACTCACGACACACCACCCCACGAAAGTCGAAAAAACTGTCAACATGACTTTTGATATTGCTGCCGACCTGCCGCGCTTTTTTTGGCCTCGAGGATCGTCCCCGAAAGCCTGCTGAATCTTGCGAATGGTTTACACTCGGGTATCGCCAAGGTTTTTGGCAAAATTTGATGTCATATCGCTGCTCACGTTGTTCAGTCATTTTCCAGCTTAGTGAAATCCGACGAGAGCGCACTACATGACCTCACTCATACGCCGATTGCCAACGACTGACGCTTTCTGCAGGCGGGAAAAAATTCAGGGCTGTGCATGACTGTCCCCTCCACAACTCCACCGAAGGAGGCCTCTCTCGCATCATTGGTTTACGCGGAAAAAAATAAGGTCCGATACTTTTTGAACAGACCTTGTATATTATATACTTGTATGATAATAGGAGGTGACCTATTTCCCTGTGAGGATAATAGGATAAAGTAACCTGTTAAGTTGGGATCTTTGTAACAAAACAAAATAAAAGAACCGTGTTTGGAGGAATTAAAGGAATATTCAATCATACACATTTTAGTTCTTGTGTTCCTATTTGTAATATTTATTCACGGACTTACAAATCACTCGTTATGAACAACCACACTGTAGTCTTTTGTAGAAAGTTTATCTCCAACTTTCCTCACAAGTTAAATAAATATTCTCCTCCAATAAAACAGAACTTTTGTTGTTATTTTTTGTAAATCTTGTAGTTGTTTCTTATTATTCAAAGAATGATTATGATTACTGTTTAGAGTGCATATTTTTTAAAATTATTTTGCAAGAATAAATTTGATAAGATATATGAATTACTTCAAGAGCATTTTCATTCATGAGAGGAGAATTTTGATGATACACATATGTTTTTGATCAATGAAATTACCATCTAATTCTATTTTTTCTGATATCACAACAGTTTATAGTTTATCTAAAACTAAGTGATATATTGCAATTATATAGACTGACTTGCTGTTGCCTGCAGCTTTGCCTGTGCAGATTTTGCAAGCAAACCCCATTTATATTCAGTATTTCAACAACCATAGTAATTTATGCTTCTAACACAATAGAGTGCTATAATTATAGCACTCTATTGTGTTAGAAGCATAAACAAATTGTAAAGCACGGTTTCATATCAAAACCATAGTAATTGTTATATAACACCTATCACTGAGAATGATGAGAATTGCAGAGAATCGAACGAACTGTTTTCAATTTGATCAATTTTCTGGAACATTTACAATCGTCCTATAATCGAACCAATATGCAATAACAAATTCAAATTTAAAACGGTTCGAACATTTTTAAAATCGAAATAGATAAAAATATAACAATGTCTGAAATGTTATTAATTTAATACACCTAAGTACTCGATGAAGACTAAATCCTCTCCCTCTCCCGCCCGCGGGGGAATTTTGAAAAATCCCTTCTTAGTGTGCATTGCCATGGCATACCCTACCACAACGCAGATAAAAACAAAAAATCGCATCTAAAATAGTACAGTAGAAGCCATTCTTCCGGTTAAGCCTTAATCCTCTCCCTCTCCCCCGTTGGGGAATTTCAAAAAAATCCCCTCTAAGTGTGCATTGCCATGGCATACCCTAACTGTCTACCAAACTTCACCTCTTTAGGTTAAGTGGTTTGCTCTGGCCAATGATGAATCAGTGAGTGAATCATTCATTCAGTCAGTCAGAACAAGCAATTTTATATATTTAGATAAACCAATAATACCTGTTCTGAAATCTGTCAGTTCATTTCATGTCAGAAAAACAAATATTTTCTTATGAAATAAAATTATTTTGTATTAAGAAAATTTGTGCAGTATTCAAGCTTTTTTATATAATAACCCAAATAAATCATTTATACAAAACAAGAATGTTTTAATAGAAAAAATATTTTTCAATTAAAACATAATGCAATAAATTTACAAGAATAATACAGTGGGTGATCAGTTAACGAACAAATTGGATAACGATTTGAAAGATTTTTATGTTCAGACAACAAACACTTGATTGGATAACGAACACCCCACAGAACAAACACAGAAGAAGCAACGTAAAATAATGAATACCGATTGGTCTTCCCGTGTCTTCGAGCAACAATTCGAAACTTTTCAGAGTGCGGGAGTCAATGTCGACATCGACGCTCAACCCGGTATATACCGATAGGATAATATTCCTCTGAACTTTGAAACTTTCCATTGAAATTCCAGCCTTTTATTTTTCTGACAAAAACATTTATTTTTCGCAAGTCTGTCAGGTAGGCACTTGTTAAGTTTTGAATCTGTTTTTCTCTTGAAAGGTGAGAGTATAATAGCAACAGTAGAGTGGGCAGAAGATGCCTAATATTGCTGGGCGTATAGTATGGCGGGAACAGGTCTACAGTAGGCTGCAGTTCAATCTTATTTAAGAAAGATGATGTATAATCAAGAAGACTCAAGCAGCTAAAGAAGTAACAAAAATCACATCTGAGAAATAAAGACCATTGAAGAGTTCATAATGGAACCTGAAACAAATCTGATGACGGAATAACGCCAAGAAACCCGGTGAGATATGTTTTCTTCTGAAAAGGAGGATTAATACCGATATCTGCTATTAAAGATCTTTTGAAGAAGTGGGAGGATGTCAGAACAACAGTCTTAGAATGGCATTCAAACCACGTTAAGGCTTGGGGATTTCTACAATTGCAATGCTATTAATTACTTACAAAAAATCCTGAAGAAGAGAGAAAAGCAATCGACATTAGACAGATTCTTTAACCCTTTCAAACAGAAAAAACATGACTAATATAAATGCAAGACTGTTTATGTATGTATTTTTATTATTACATATAAATAAACATAGTAAGAAAGTATATATTTTTTATTTTTGGGGGTCTCCAGAACGAATTAATTAAATTCCCATAAAAACCTATGGAAAATCGATAATCGGTTAACGAACAATTCGGATAGCGAACAACAGTGGTGTGCCACTTCCCTTGTATTTTCTAAAAAGTAAATACATATTAATTTTAATTATATGAAAATAATCCCACAATATTTTATTATAACCGCATTATGTATCTTATTACAAATTTCTATACTACACGTGAAAAAAAAGATAAGATTGCTATTGTATATTCGAATACTAGCTTACCCGTCGCGCATTGCTGTGATCTCAGAAGAAAGGAAATTCAAGCAAACTTGTTATGATAAAATTCAATTTACATTTTATCATTTTTATTGAAACTTATTATTATTCATTTTCGTTTCAATTCTATTTATTTATTGGAGTGCTTGTGGATACACAATATTTTTTGTTTTTCCGTCTGGTGCGTACACGAATAAATCAGGTTTTCCGACGCGTGAGCTGGCCACATACAGTTGTCCATGCGAGAAGAACGGATAAATACTCCATTTATGATTAATAATTGGTCTCTGTAGTGTTTAATAATTGGTCTCTGTAGTGATATGAATATTTTTAGAATGTAAGAGAGTAATATTTGGATTTTTTTTTTATACCCTTCTATCATTTTTTTCTGAATCTGTCACTAATGGTAATAAAGTTTGATGGTACAAACTAGTGAAAAATAATGATATATTTAAAGATTAATAGGAAAATCATATGATAATTATTAATTACAAAATTATATCAACAACAGGATGTGAAGAATTATTTCAATGTAATTGTATTTATTTCATGGAAGTAGATGTATTGAGTAGACATACATAATGGATTCTAATTTTTGATGTAATAATTATAGCTATTTTCCATATTTTACTATAATCTTTAAATAATTTTTAAACATTTACATAAAATTGATTATGGAATCAATTTATAGATAGTAAGTTCAATTAAAAATTTTTTAATACATACTAATTTAACATATTTTTTTCTTATTGATTTCTCATTTATTTCATAACCATTTGTAAATAATCTTTATGAAAAAATAAATAACAAAATTTTTTCAGGATTCAAACTAATTCCTTACCACAATAGTTATTGTGTTGGAGAAAGGCTACAAATACCACATAACATTGACAAACACATATTTGTAATAAAGAACAAAAAGTTTAGTAGGTTACTTACTGTGTCATGGGATGTTTTCAATATAAATATTCTATATTTCTTTTAAATTTAATTTTTGATAATTTTACCCAACTTCACTGCCTGTAACCGGCATTCTTCTTCTCCAATACAGAGGACTTTGCAAATGTTTTCGAACCTAATGTGGTTCTTCTTCAGGCGCTATGGAATTTCCTATATGAATTCGAATTTCCAGAATTAACCGTTGTTTTGGAGAAGAATAACGCTGGTTACAGGCAGTGAAGTTGGGTAATTTATCTATTCCGGTGTTAAAATTTCTGTATAATTTTAATAATGATAAACATTTGAATGTTTTATTTCATTTTCAATTAAATTAGTTCTGACAAAAACAATAATCAAATGGTAGATTGACTATATCAACAAAATTTAATAATTATTAACCTATCAATCCGAGGAACAGATTACATATCTTTAATATAAAATTTTATTTGAATATGTAAATTTTTATACTTACACAGGTTTGAAATAGCTTCCACTAATAAAATCAGTTGCCCAGCCAATAGAAATTATGGATCTTGGAAACCTGGTTCTGCATAAAGTTAGAAATGTCCAAGAGTCGACTGGAGCAGAAGGCTGATTTGGACCTGGTACTATGTCAGCATTCAGTATAATGGGTCCTCTAAACTATAATATAAAATTTATTAATTTTAAAATATACTTTATTATTAACTTTCATTTTAACTAATTAAAAAAACCCTAACATGATCAACCATTCTGGCTAAGACACGACAAGCTGGTTCCACTACTTCTGTAGATCGAAAATTCAATTTAATGCCCTTGTTATTATAATGAAGTACTTCGTGAAGCCATTCTTCCAAAGTAAGATCACTTGTGATGGCTGGTGGTAATGCCATTATTGGAACAGGGTAACGACTGTTACACGACATACTGACATCAGCTTCAAGTATCATTGCTGAACCTTAAAGAGACAATAAATATTGTTTATATATTTGTATAGGTATTGTTTTATACAATATATAGATAACAATTTTATCCAACCTTTAAAATGAAATTTAAAATTTGCAATTCATTTTTCTGATTTATCATCTATAGTTCTAAGCAACTAATTTTTATAAATAGTCATACTCTTTTTTTTTTTTTATTTAATTGCTTGAATCATTTAATATAATGTTAAGTCTTGTATAAAAGTCTTTATTAAGTCTTATTTTAATGATATTTCAAACATTGTATATACCCTCACACATGTATATATATATTACATCATATATTATATATATAAATATTAATATTACATCACATATATATGTATAATATTAATCATAAAAATTTATCTAGAAATACCTGATGGACAATTTAGTAAGGTCTAACAGGAAATACTGGATGTTATTGGAATTTAAAGTTTATAAGCATATAGCTTTGTAAGTAAATTTTTATGATTTATAAATACTTATATTTGTAAAATAATTAATGGAACATTTTATACAATATAAAAAGAAAACAGAATGTTAACAGATTGGATAAAGAATTTTAAATTGTTTTTGATTTTATTGAGGGGAATTTTAATTTTGTATTGTAATTGTTAAAAAAACCAGATCCTGTTTTTAAGTGTATTTTTTTAAACTAAAGTTAAATCACCAAATAATGTCTAACTAAAGAAGGACTAAATAAGGCTTGAAATGCATTTTGGACTTATATTAATGGTGATTATTATGTTGGTGTAATTATGTTAATGTAATTTTTAAAAATGTATATCAGCATTTTCCAAGCAAGGAAAATTTTTTTGCAGAGTCCTCACAACTCATCATCATCTTTTGCTATAAATTTGTACAATTGACAGAGAAAGAATGAGGCCATAAGACTCTAATGCTTTATTTTTATTATTATTTGATTGAATGATTAAATTAAAGTATATATAATTGTTTATAACTGTTTATTAATAAAAGATTACATATATTTTATTTTTGTCATTCAATGAAATATCAGTTACACAAATGGCAACTACCATATTGAGATGTATTGCCAACTCAAATAAATAACAGCTCACTTAAAAATTGTTATAAAATAAACAAATAATGCATTTGATTCATTAACTTTAAAAATGTTTTAAAAGATTCACGGAGCCTTATAACTTGAGTTGTGGAGTCTTAGGACTCTACAGAGCACACTTTGGGAAATACTGGTGTATATTTATTGATTAATTTAATAAACTCCTCATAGTAAACTGTGTCAGTGCGATAAGCCTTACAGAATGATTGTGTGTGATAGCACAAATACTGTAATATTAATTAATTCAAAGGGCATATGTATACATACATATCTGTACATAAGTTATATTGTATTTCTTCAATTCTAAGATGCTTCTTGAGTTTGAAATTTAACTTTAAGATTTGTGGGATGGAAAAATTTTTAAATAATCAGTAGTTTTCATTGTTTTGTTAAGTATCAGCATTTGCATTGTTTTCCTAAGTTATTATGAAATAAGTAATGTTTGGCAGCTTTATTTTCATGCTGTTCTAAATGTATAAAGATTTTTCATTTAACCATGACATCTGAAGGCATTCTAAACATAAAAAATAATTTAATTAAATGCTCGTTACCAAAAAGCTGATTTGAATTGATGTAATTGTTAATTATTATAGCACAAAAAGTCTATTAAATGTATTAAATGAATCAACAGACATTGAAAGTACACAATGACTGCTGATTGTTGTTTAGGACATATGTAAGATACCATCAATTCTAAGATCATTTCTTTGTCATATATGTATTTAATTGAGCTTTCAAAACATCAAATTTTTGATATACATATAATTATTGAATATTTTTTCTAACTTCAAAAAATTATACAAATCAACAAGATAATGAGAAAATTATTCTCCACTACCTTGTTAAAGTTATAATTCATTTCATCAAGTTATCTTGATATATTCTTGATGATTCAATTCCCTTAGTTAATATAATTCTCAATTCTTATAGTGTCAAACTTTTTGCTTTTCTCATCTTTATCAATTCATGATTCACAAATAAAGTATTAATAAGTTTTAATACTTTATTTGAAAACTGCATTATATAATAATTTTTTCATTAAAATTTTTTGCTATATATATATAGTAAAAAATTTTAATGAAAAAAAAAAATATATATATATATACTAGCTGTTACCCGCAACTTTTCCCGCGGGGGTTTTGCAAGCAAACCCCATTTATATTCAGTATTTCAACAACCATAGTAATTGTTATATAACACTTACTGCTGAGAATGATGAGAATTGCTGAGAATCAAATGAACTGCTTTTAATTTGATCAATTTTCTGGAACGTTTACAATCGTTCTATAATCAAACCAATATGCAATAACAAATTCAAATTTAAAACGGTTCGACATTTGGTTAAAAAATCGAAATATATGAAATGTCTGAAATATTATCATCTTAATACACCTACTCAATGAAAACTACACATAGTTGAAAGCAAAAAATCACATCTAAAATAATACAGTAGAAATCATTCTTCAGGTTAAGTCTTAATCCTCTCCCTCCGTGGGGAAAATTTCCAAAAATCCCTTCTTAGATAGGTCATGAAAATGCACACTAACTGTGTACAAAATTTCACCTCTTTAGGTTTAGCAGTTTTCTCTGGGTGATGATGAATCAGGACAAGTAATTTTATATATATATAATATATGCGTATTTTATATTTTTTCTTTTTCTTTTTCTCTCCTTCATAAATTCCATCCTTTGTTCTATCATTTATCCTTCCTGAAATGCTCTTACTCAAACTTTATTCCCATATATGGTCAAAAGAAACTGTGTTAAACAATAGAAGGGTATGCAGCCCAGAGGGCAATAGGGGAGAGGTAAACCAGTTAGGATTCAAACTGTGGAAGAGACGGACGTGTGTCAGCTATAACGATATGTTTAGGCATCATGCGGAATAGGTAAGAGTCATAAGATACCAAGGAATTAACTATCAGATGATCTAAGGAGCAACATCGTAAATATTGGAGCTTGGTAATTAATTCTGGAGCAACAATAGCCAAAAACCCCCTATTTTGGACTTCAAGGAAAGACCTATGCATAAGTAACCATCATAAAGATCCAAATACGGAATGGGTACCCATTCCAAATTGGGTACCCATTTCTCTATTTCCATTTCTCTATTTCCTCAATCTGTCCTATCCTCTATCTTATTCATTTCTCTATTTCCTCAATCTGTCCTATCCTCTATCTTATTCATTTCTCTATTTCCTCAATCTGTCCTATCCTCTATCTTATTCTGTAGCATTATAATTAGTTATAGGTTTTATTTTAATTAAAATGCCTCAATGTCCTTTTCTTACTAAATTATAAATTATAAACAGAAAACAATTTTTATTTAATATTAAATAAAAATTGTTTTCTGTGAAACTCTGTATAGTCTGTTGAGCCAGTATAATAAGTCCTGATAAAAGTGAATGCTTGTTTATAGATGAAAATTTATAATTTAGTTATAGGTTTTATTTTAGTCTATTTTATGTTATTGTACAGTGTACAGTATTACATGGTTTATGTTGAAAATTCTTGCCAACCCCATTGGTCTTTGTCGCATGAAACTGAGTTGGTGATTTTTTGTATCTAGCATTAATAATTAGTATTAATTGTGTCATGTGTTGGGATCAAGACTGCCTGGCATCTGATATATGTGAACCTGTATATAATTGTAATAGAACAAATAAAGTTTTCTTTGTTCATCTAATATTTGTTAGTATTAGATAAAAACATTATTTTAACAGAGGATTTATTTCTACTGCATATTGTCATTTTTCATTTTAATGAAAATTCTGAGGTTCCATTGCCACTGGTGAGATGGCATTTAAATTAATAACATTAGAATAACAGCATTTTTTGCTATGATTTGCAATTTTTCTAAATTTTTATGATTAGTGCTTCAAGAATGCATCCAAAATGTAATAGTAAATCTAGCAATGGAAATAAATGCGAGAAATTTTGCTCTATTATCATGGAAACTTAACTTGACATTATAAAACAAAGTGTGTTAGGTGAAAAACACTGCATTTGAAACAGTGCTGCGGAGTCGGTAAAAAAACACTCAACTTCGACTCCTGATAATTTTAGTAGGCCAACTCCGGCAAAATTAAATACCAAGTCATTTTATGGAGGGCAGAGGCGCTCATAGGTTACCCTACCCTGAACTCTGAATGGAGCCCCGAGCATTTACCCAAATAATTTTATACTTAGAATTTTTAATATTTAACTTACATTAATATTTATTTGTATAAAAAAATTAACTTTTAACAAATATTTAATAAGAGGAAAAAGGGGAGTGATAAAATTCTAAATCTACATATCTTTATTCTACAGCTTTTACACTTCAATTTCACCTTTCCAGAAAAGTTAGTCCAACTAAAAAGTGTGTGATCTAGCTACTTCAGCCCCTTGTTCAGAAAAGAAAAATATATATTCTGATCAATTAATTAATCTGGCTCATTCAGAAAAATATAGTAGTTATTTAGCACAGAGATAATAAAGGAATGAATCAAAAATATTCAAATTCAATTGGGTCAAAATAATTTAACTACTAAACACAAATACTACAAAGAAAACTATTGATACATATTTAATAAATTAAGTTGTTGCATTTTGTATTTAAAACAAGTAAAACAGCACGGCTGTATTTGGGACAAGACTGTCTCAGAGACTCACTATTAAGTTGAATCACTTTAACACTCAAGGCGGGTCTCGTTCTCATTCTCCAATCTTCTCTAGTATCGCTGCTTTTGGGCACGATCATTCAAACTTTGCCAGCCACAACCACAAGGTCATCCACGATGCATTTTTGATGAAATTAACCTATCCAATTTCGAACTTTCTCTCCATTGTGTGTCAGCCCAAGTTGAATTTTTGTTGATGTGTAACGAAAATTTCCTGTTTTTGAAAAATAATTGTGGCTATTGTATCGTCCAAAATTATTTTTTTTATTTTGCACAAACAATATATAGTTTAACCTGATTATAACGTCATCGGATGTAATGACAATCCTAATATAATGTCAAATTTTTATTGGTCCCATGATTTTACTATACTAGATAATGTTAAAAAAACCTGCTTGTAATGACATAAAACCCTGTTTTAATGTCATATTTGAATCGCGCCCAAATTTTAAAAATTAGATTATATATTTTATTTAACAAAGAAAATACTGTGTTCAGTCCTAGGGTCAGAATCCACTTTCTAGAACGACTGTGGGTGCTACTCTCACCACCTGACTTCAGTTTGCCTGTTTGTAGAGAGTTGCCATTTTGTATTTTATTTTGACTCAGTTCTCGGTCCCCAAGTACCTACAAGTCTGGTTTTTTTTTATGCGCGCATGATTTGGGGACCTAATACTGTACCAAATTGCAACTCCTGACAAGGCTCAAAAACGTTTTTTGAACCTCAGAGAGGATTGCATAGTTTGGTACAGGAAGAAGGATCATACTTAGGCATTGAATTGGGAAGAGAATTCGAAAATTGAGAACCCTGCAGTCAGCAAAGGAATCAACGAGACGGCAAGTACAATAACCTCCAAAAGAACTCCTACCCAAAGAGCATACCGGCACAGACAAAAGAACAAATCCCAGATGACTGTAAACTCCCATTCTTCCTTATTCTTCACTTTCATGTCACTATTTCTCTCTTTAGGTTAAATTAATTTTAAGGTAGTTTAAGAGTTAGTTATGTAAGATTTACATATGCGGTTTGGCTAAGAAAATCGTTACATGACAATTCTGCAGGAAAGTTATATTCCCGAATTGTATGAAAACCCAATAAAGGAAAAAATTCCGACGTGATGCACCTCAAATCTTGTAAAGTTTTACAAGAACAGTTGGAATTCTTTAGAACCTAACCCGTTCGTCATGAATAAAGAAAGGATTGTTAACCTAAGAAGTTGTCATGTGCCTTTCCTTTTGTTTGTACATTCCCTTCGCGGGCAACATCACATCACATAATGAACTACCACACTGTATTTCTGAATTTGTGTCTGTAATAACACACTATAGAAATTATATGGGAACTGTCCACAGTACCAAAAAAGGGGTCAAATAGATACTATCAGATTTCTTGTGAAAAGCTGCATGATTTAAAATTATAAAATAGCACTTCTGCTTAGTTATTAATTAAAATGTACTGCTGTACAATCACTGAGATGGCCCTGATTTTATTTCAATGTAGGTACACCATGCCATTCATAGCCTTACAGACATTGGGGTTGAGAATCTATCAATATCTTCTGCAAGATACAAATCAAAATTGTAATTTGACATTTCTTAGATCATTAGCCTGTACATTATCCTAAAAGCAGAAAAATTAATGAATTAATTCAATTCAAACAATCTTATATCATATTACAAGTTTCATTATTTTTTCTAGCTGTATCTGTCAAATTAGTCATCACCATAATAAACTAGTTTCATTTCATATCTTATGTAACATTTTAATTAATTGATTTTGATTGTGATTTATGTTAAAAAAATAGTTATTTTAATATGTTCCTTGTTGTAATCAAGGGATGCTAAAGTTCAACCGAAGTACTACTCATTCTAATTTTATTTAAAAAATTTCTTTCAATGAAATTCAAGTCAAGAGCAGAAATTTCTATTATCTTTTTGAATGTAATGCCCCTTTGACAATTCTTGCCCTGGATGAAAATTAGTGCACTCATGTAAATATTAGCATTAACAAAAGACCAGATCTATTTTCTATATAATCAATCAATCAATCAACATTTATTTGCTATGGCGTTTGCCTTTGCAAAGGGGTTACAAAATTGTGTAGCATTGATAAATACAAAGATTGTTATACATGGTTTCAAAAAAGAACAACAACACAAACAATAAATGATAATAACAATAAAGCTTAATTAATAATGTTATGTTAGCATATTTAATAAATAACAGAAAAATTTATAAACTTTAAATAACATATCAGAACTTAAATTGTCATCATATAAGCAAAACATATCAAAATCGGTTGTCAATAAAGTATCCCTTAAATGCTCGGTAATTTCGCAAGATACAAATAAGTGTTTTTTAATACTTTCACAAAATATATTACATAATGGACAATTAGAATGGGCAGATATATTCATTCTGTGCCTATTTAATACAATAGTATAGTCGTTGAGACGTAACTGAATTATTAAAGATTTAATATTATATTTTAAATTTGATAATAAATAATATCGAGATGTCCATGGAGATACAAAGGAAGTCTCAAGAAACCTACACTTTTGCTCAATATAATGAATGTCTTGGGTCCAATATTTATCCCTTAATGACTGAGACATTTCAGCCAGAAAAAGTTTTTTATCAGAAATTTGAGCATAATAATCAGTAGAGTAACCTAAATCATTCAATAAGCCTTCAACTGAGGAGGACCAAGTTTTAAACAAAGAATTTCCATCTATTAATTTCAACTTGTTATAAATCAACTTTCTAGGATCATAGTCTGATAACTCCAAAATTTTACTCCAATATCTAAAAATGATCATTGTTAAACGTATAGCCATTGGTGGACGACCCAGTTCAAATCTTAAGATAGGTCCAGGCACCGAACGATTAATATGAAATATCGATCTAATAAATCTCAATTGCGTCTTCTCCAATTTATCAACAAAAGATGATCCCCAAATAGGGAACATATAGCCTATACTTGAATGTATCAAGGAATCAAACAATCGGTAATACAACTTAATGGAAGACTGTTTTATTCTTACCATAAGCTTTATTAAATTAGAAAGCTGAAGTTTATATTTCAAAAACAATTTGTCTAGGTGAAAAGAAAATGAACCCTGTGGAGTAAAATAAATACTCAGATATTTATAGGACGAAACAATCTCCAACTCAGAGTTAGATAAATAGAATTTATCAGCCTTTCCCAGTCTACCTCCTCTCCGAAAAACCATTACTTTAGATTTAATCTCATTAATAAATAGTTTATTAGATTTACAGTAGTCTTGTAGAAGATCAAGTTTTTTCTGAAGACCAATAGGTGAATACGAAAATATTACAATATCATCAGCAAACAAAAGACAATTCAATTCTATCTCTGGTGATATGGATATACCCATAGTGTTATGATTACAAAAAAAATTCCGAAATATCGTTAACAAATAAATTAAATAAAATAGGACTAAGTGGTTCACCCTGTGGAAGACCTTTGTTGGCAGTTACCATCTCCGAAAAACAACGATTAACTTCAATTTGATAAGTGGTGTTCAAAAACAATTGTCTTATAAGATTAATAAAAGATGATGATATACCTATCCGAGAAAGCTTCCACCATAAAATATCATGGTCTATTGCATCAAACACCTTTGACAAATCAATAAATCCAACGTATAGTTTCCTCCGCTTCTTAGTCAAAATTAATTGCAAAATTCCAAGAAATATAAATAAATTATAGCCAACACCTCTATTCACTACAAAAGCACCTTGACCAATAGAAATAGTATGAAACCGCTCAAGCCAGACTCGCAAACAATTAGCCAATAACGTAGAAAAAATTTTTCTAATTACACTAATTAACGATATCAGACGGTAATTCAAAGGATCAAACCAATTACCCTTCTTATATATCATTTTTAAACAAATATTTTTCCAAGTAATAGGAAAAGAGTAATTAGTTTTAAAATTATTAAATAAAGATAGCAAATCATTTAAAATATTAATCGGAAGGAATTTAATCATCTCAGCCTTTACAGCATCTAATCCAGGGGCTTTATTTTTTAGAGATTTTACTACAAACTGTAATTCATCAAATGAAAAATTTTCATCGAGTAATGGATACGTGTTATCATTAGTACAAATAGATAGTACAGCTAAACATGGTCCAGGAAAAAAGTTTTCAAATAAACCAACCAATCACAAATAGAAATGTTATTATACACAACTTTGCCGTTTCTAAATTTATTAACAATTTTCCAAAATTCAGCAGAGTTTTTAATTTATGATAATTGAAAATTAATCTTATTCCAAAATAATTTTTTTTTGGCTTTACAGAGAGATTTAAAAGTTTTTTCCAAATTAGAATAAATAATAAATTGTTGTTTAGTTCTTGATCGCCGAAATAAACGTAGAGCACGATTCTTCTCTCTCTTCAATCGTAGGCAATCAATATCAAACCAAGACACAAATTTTCTTGAGCAGTCATATTTGACATATATATTACTTTGAATTACAGACTCAAGAATAGTGTCAACAAAAGACAAATAAAAAGAAAAAGAATCCAGAAAAAATCCGCCTTTAATTTCTGCATATCACTGAGTGACACTGTACAAATACTTGTCCAAACATGAAGATCTCCACACAAAACGACATATTTCAGTAGGCAATTCATTGCTGAAAGGAAGAGAATCAAACCTGAACTCAATAGAAATAGGAAGATGATCAGAATCAAATTTATTCAAAACTCTAAAGTCCACCAAGTTATCAACTAATTCAGGATTTGTAGCTATCAAATCAATAACTGATGCACCCAAAGAGAAAAGAAATGTAAAATTAGCAGGGAAATCAGTAACGAATCGACCATTCAATAAAATCATACCATAAGATTTGACCAAGTTCAAAAATCCTTTTCCTCTATAGTTAAAAATCTTATCTTTAGATTTTCTAGTATTATAAAAATTTCTATTAGAACCTATATATAGTGTATCTAATTTGGAAGCAATTCTAGCATTGGAATCACCGAGAATCAAAATATCATCAACATCTTTAAGATCCAGAATCAGTCTATCAAGATACTCAATCAATGAATCGTATTTGTGAATAGATATATAAACCAGAACAATTAAGAGCCCAGGATGATCTCTAAACGAAGTTTATCAAATGTAAGTTTAGCTATAATAAAGTTATCATCAGAGAGATGACAAATTTCTAACTCACCAAGTTTCCAAGACACCACTAAAAACAAACCTTCAGATGGTCTTCCAGGTTCTTTAAGTTTATGAGCTAACATTTCAATGAAATAGAATTGAGAGTCCAGTGATGAAAGAAGGGTTTTCAACAAGGATGTCATCCATGATTCAGTTATGCCAACAATATGATATGATAATATAAAATCAGCAAAATTTTTGTCAGAAAAGTTAGCAAACAATGAACCCTGACTGTTCCATGATAATACCTTTAACATATAGAAAACCTCTGAATAAGGAATAACAGTTGAATTTTTTAATTCTCGTCCATTCGACGATCCGACAATTTCCCTAGTGATAAAAAAGGTTCAATCTTCATCAGCTTATTACTTAATAAATCAAATGTAAAGTTTTCTCCATTAATTGTTAGACAATCAGCTCTCATAAATGCACTTTTTCTGGTCTTCTTAGCCTCTTGATAAAAAGGAAAAAGGTTTTTTCTCCTAATCCTCGATCTCCAGTACAGATCATCAAAAAACTTTACCCTAGAACGTCCTTCCCTCCTCTGAATATTATGGACATTCCGGTAGATAATTTTTTTTTAATCAGAGACAGTATCAAGTTTTGCCACCACCAAATTATTTTTTGAAATTATTTTAAGATCTTTCACCAGAATTGAACCACCACTAGGTCTTTTAATAGACAACAAAATATCGGAAGCCAAAGACATAACTTCAGATGAGTTTCCATCTAATCCAGCAATAACAATATTATTTCTCTGCCATTCATTTATCGATGAATCTAAGAGATATAAAAAATAGGAGGTCGAAGCAGTATATGAGGTATTTAAATTAGAAATTTCCTCTACATTTTTTTCTACATTAAGGAGACGTTGTTCAAAATCTTTATGCAAATTTGCCAGCCATTCGAATTTAGTAGATAAATCTTCAAGTTTGGTCAAGATAGTATCAAAGTTTTCCTCTAAAAAAGAAAATAAATTTTGGGGTACATTTGGAGAAGGAGTCAAAGGAGGAAAAAAAGATTCCAGTCGTTGAGATTTCAGAGTCGGTTCACTAGGAGATCTTTGACGTTTTCCAACAGCTGAAATGGATGACTTTGAAAGAGGGGAGGAAGGTGGAATGCGAGACATCGGTCCAGGGTTAGACTCTACCTCCAATTACTAATAAAACACGTAATAATAAATATATATCAAAAACTTTAGTGAAACCAAAGTAAAGAATCACACTCTTTGTAGAAACAAACATATCCAAAGTGCTATACTTCAAAAAAAAAAAACAGCTCTCACAAAAACTCACCAACACTGACGAACGCCACAAGCGCCCCCATTTTCTAAATAAGGATGTTTGATATTCAATTGCTCATCCCAGACAAAGTTAATAAAATGGACTATATTCATGAATAAATGTATGGGTTGTCTTATTGCTTGTAGGTTGATATATTATTAAGCATAATGTGCATTGTGGCGATATGCCATATCATTGTATATGTTTTGATATAAGTTTAGTTTTAAGTTTTCTTTCTTCTTTGTTTCCCCTTTTGTTTTCTTGAATTTTCAACTAACATTCCTTCCTGTGGATGGGGTAACCCTTTCTAAGAACCACAGAAACAATGGGAAGCAAGAGCCCCAAAGCTACTGTAATGGATAAGGAGGGTTATTCTTGGGTCAGACTCTCAGTGAAGCTGCCTTCACTGAGAGTCTGACCCAAGAATAACCCTCCTGCTTGAGACAGTTACGCTCCTGCTTGCCATCTAGGACAAAGGGAGACAAAGGTGGCCTGCAAAGGAGAAAAGTCCTGTCAACGCAAGGAGAGAGAGACAAACATTCCTTGTTTAAGGAGGATAATTGAAGAGATGCAACTAAAGATTATTGGAAAACAATTTATAGTGGTTCCCCACCAAAGAGCATCAATACCAAACAGAAAACCTGGATAGTCTTTATAACTTCTTCTTCTATCATACTAAACTTTTTGATATCCTTTCTTCCTCTTTTAGTTTATATTTTAGTATAAGTATTAGTTGTAAGATTATATGTCCGTCTCTTCTTAATTGTCACAAGCGGATTTCTTTGCTTTGTATTTACTCAATTCCTCACACCTATTTTTGGATATTCTGGAACACTCAGAGTTGGAATCCGTAAAAGAATCCTGTATATTACTATTCATGTGACAATAAATAAATAATTGTTATTTATTCATGTACAGCCTTTCATGGACCATTGTATACGCATGTGATTCTCACAGCATTTTCAGCAAGACAGCTACATCATACAAAGGTCAGAAGTGATTGAAGCTTCATATGTGTGAAATTTTTGTCATATTGCAACTTTGTTTATTAGGACAAATACTATTAAAAGTAACAATTTTTAAATGTATAAATGGAGAATTTGCATGTGACAGTATTAATGAATAAGAAACCATGTTAAAAGTTTACATGCCAGGTTAAAAAAACCCATAACACGTAAACCCAAGCAATGCCAGGTCTGTCTGCTACTATGTGTTAGAAAGAAAACAAAAAAGATTTTAATAAGAAAATTATTATTCATTTAATATTGATATGTAATTTATAAATGTAAAACAGTCAAAATGTTTGTTTTATTGCAAATTTATGAACAGTGCAATAGTTTACAATTTTAAATTCCTTCTTTTCTACTTACATTTCAATCTTACCTTTGAGTGCTGAAGAGAGACGTACTTTACTATTAACTCCATGGGCCCAACTAATTCTTAATCCATCTCCCTTTGCCTCAGGAAAATAATCTAATAAATTTGGAGGCATGCTTTTGTCACAATTCAAGAACTCTCTGAAATGTCAATATATCATTTAATTATTTTTTTTATAAATAAAATAATTTTAATTTTATTTTTGATGAAAAAACTGTTTTAACAATAGAAACATTTTGTTCATAAAATATATGAAAATTTTATAAAAAATAAAATTAAATTAAAATAAAGGAGCAGATGTATAAAATAATCTACTCTTCTTCCTCTAATGATAGCAGATGTTATTTCTAGAGTAATTTAACATTAAATAAATAAAAAGAAATTTAATTTTTTTTAAGTTAAATAATTTTTCTACATTTAATTAAAATAATAATTCAATATCTATATACAAATCTATTGCATTTTCACTTCCATCACTTTTGAAGTCTCAAACAATCTCATCTATCAAAAATGATAATGGGTAAGTACAGGAAAAGAACATCTGTCATATTAATATCTGTTACAAACCATTCTATGCTGCAATTCACTCTTATTGTGGTTTATAACCATAATATTCTATTATCACTCTTTTATAAAATAAAATAATAGACTCACATAATTAGATTTTGAATTTCAAAAATGGTTTGTAAAAATGCAGTATTTAAAATATGCAAATTATATTTTTAAAATGTCGAAAAAAGTAAGAAATGCTAGTTTTTTATTATTATGTATTATATAATTTATATACTACGGTAAAATATGCATTTAAATTATTTATAGATTTCATTTATAGTTTTTTTACATAACATGAAATATATTTAAGTATATATGGTGTACAAGAAAGTATTAAATTTTAAATATTTTAAATAAAATTTTAATTATAATTGTAATAAAGTTATTGTATTTATTAGTTTAAAAATTCAAGATATTTCATTTTATTTGAAGAGCAAAATATATTTTATCCATAAAATATTAAAGAGTAATTAAATTTAAATGAATGAAAAAATATATTCTAAATATATAACTATTATAATAATTAATCTTTATTATTTTTATTCTGGTCAAATTCAAAAATATATTTATATCATAAAAAGATGAAGCAACATTGAAAATAAATTGATTTTTTTTCATATCACCATTATCAATTTAGAAATTTAAAGATTATTTTTATATGTTGTTTAAAATTATTTACACAACATGTAAAAATAACATATATGTTATTTATTTTTTGTAATAATTTATGTTATTCATATAATATTCAGGAACTGTAGGTTATTTTCATTGCAAAATATAAGCATGATTCTTTGATTAATTTATAATTTAGTTTCTTCGTTCAAGAAACAGTTTTAGTAAGATCCATTAACTACTTTAGCAACTAACTTATAAATTATTCAGCATTAAGTAATCATATAAATTATTCAATATCTGTAATAGGAATACAGAGTAGAAATATTAATTTCTTTTTAAAAACTTTATCTTTACATATTTAATCACACTAAATAATAAAAATTATGCTATCACACATGATGTAATTATTAAAAATTTTAATTTTATCACGTGTTAAATAGTTCTTTATATATATAAATAACAATTATTATATATGTATACAACAATATTTATTGTTTTGCGTATGTTTATCTGTCTTGTTATTGGTTTGTTGCAGCGGGGTGGCATACATTGACTTTGAGACATTGCTAGATTTGATGTATAAAAATAAAAATAAATATGAAGTTATAAAGAATATTTAAATTTTAACTATATTATAAATATAATTTTTAAAATTCTGGATATAAATACATTATCTTATTAAGAACTGCTTATAGTAAATTTGCATTTATCAGTTATAATGTAGTTAGAGCTATAAAGAAAATCAATAATGGAGATTTTCATACTTTTTATCACCTTAAATTATATTAAAAAAAAAGCTTTTTTAATATTTGTATAATTTCCTCCATTACATAGAATTCTAACTTTTCCTAAATACATCAAAGTTAAGCTGGAAAGTTTCATTAAAATATTGTTAAAAATATAATTCTATTATCATTATTATACAAATAAAGAATAATAAAAACTTTGTAGGTTTATATATATATAAACCTACAATTAATAAGAAACTTTAAATAAACAATAAACAAAATTATTTATTTATTAAAATTCCATCGATAAAAACCCAAATAAAAAAATAATTGCTAAATTGTTTAATATTAGAAAAAAAAAGTTTCATAACTTTCTCATCCTTTCCTCCTAAAATGAGTTTACTAAACTTTTTCTGCCAACGAACTGGGGAAAACTCAAGTGTAACGTCACAACCAACAGAAAATGAAAACGTAACAAAAAAATAAAATAAAATAAAATAAAAATCACAATATAAAGCAGCTTTTAAGTATGTCATACACAAGCTTGACAGGTTTGTCCTCCATCTGTAACACTACAACTAATACAAAAGAAGCATCTGCTTTACCTAACGGATCTGCAACCGATTACCATTATTACGTAGCAGTCGAACAGAAACAATAAAAACATATTTATAGATAAATGTACGATTGACACTAAACGAAACAAGGCATCCGAACAGATAAATACGAATCATTTGAATATATAAAACTTTTATTTTTTTGGCCAAACGGTTCGATACAAGATAGCAGAAGAGCGTTTATCCGGAGAGCGGGGGGGGAGGAAAACACAGAGTGCATTGACACCGCGCCGCGGCATCGAACTTGTCCGCTATATTCGACTTTATTTTCGTTCGATGTACTTACACATGAATGAAACTATCCCATAAACACTATAAACAATACTAATTACGCAAAAACGAACCGATTTAATTAACATTATAAGCTTTACCGTTGTATAAAATTTAAAAAAAAAAAAAAAAAAAGGAAAATAACTGCGATTCTAAACGTATCCCGCGTAATGATCGGTATATTAAATAATTAAAAATATATATGTAATTTGTTAATGACGGTCGGGCCGAAACTTACCTTCGATTGCTAGAATTATCCAGTTTCTACGCCGGCTATATACAAAATATTGAAAGTTTTAATTCACAATGCAGACAAATGACGAGTTTCCTCGCATATATACATCCCACTCTTCGGCATCGACCTCAACAGAGTGCATTAACCAGAGTAAGTACGAACAACTACTGATCAGTCAGTAATCGCGAGGTCATTGACACTAGCGCGGTCATGGGTCTGGATGCAACCGACTCTAACACACTAACATCCAGCTAAAACGAATTATATTAAATTGTCTTTAATAAAACGGCGATTTTTAATATAAAAAAAGTTTAATTTTTAATCTTGAATTTTTATAAATGCGTAAAATCTTATACTTCCGCCTTTTTTTATTTTTTTATTGCCCTCTTTTTTTTAATGCGGTGAGCGTTTCTAATTCTGTACGCTAGAGGGCGGTAGCTTGTCGTATATTATTATTTCGGTGTTGTTGTGGAGAAGGGTAGCGAAGTATTTTGGTCAATCGAGTAAAATTTCGAAAAAAGAGAAATAATAATAATTATTATTATTTTAATTTTTTAAATATATTTTTTTTAAATATAAAAATTAAATTGCAAGTTATAAATTTCATCTGCGTAATCGTGAAGGAACATGGGTATTTGTTAGATCGTCTGGTTTATATAATGGATTTCAGTTTGGAGACTGTTGAAAGGGCAAGTTTTCTCATTTTAAAAATCGGTTTTAATGTATTAAATAAAAAAATTATTTTACCTTTTAAATACCTTAAACTCGTTCAAGATTAACAAATTCAAATATTCTGTAGAAATTTAAATGAAAGTCACAAAAAATATATCAGTTTCGAGAGAAGGCGCAGTTTCATGCTCCTTGAATTAGGATATTGAATGTTTAAATACAAGAAAAATTATATGAATGTATGAGAATAATACACACTAATAAATACATAACTGTATATATGAATGGCGTATTCATATTTAATTCATATCATGTAAAAAGACAGTAACCAATTCTAAAAGACATACAATTATATTGAATTTTCAATTTACATGATACAAAATAAAAACAAAACAGTTTTCTATTGTTAATGTTTAAAACAATTTCACTAGAAGTTCGAACAATGAACATTATAAACCAAGTGTCTTTCTAACAGTGAAAGACACTTGGTTTATAATGTAATATTTCTCGTTCAAAATGATGATGAGAGTTAGATAATAGCGAGGTTGCGGCCAAAGTTTTTATCTCTAAAATGTGAATGTTGAGTGGCGCTTGACGTTCACATTTTAGAGATGAAACTTCAGCCGCAACCTCACTAATGTTAATTAACATTCTTTAATTCATATTAGTGCTATAATTTTTTTAGTACCATTCTGCTAAAGGCAATTAATGTTATTGCTGTTTAGTTAATTTATGATGATAAAGTGTATGTAGATACTAACATAAATATTATATAGTGTTGTTTGCATTTAAAGATTGAATATTCTTCAAATATACATCTTTTTATAATTAATAAATTACTATTACTATAATATTTATAAATTTTATACCATATTTTTATTAAATAAAGTAGTTATATAATTTTTAAAATGTAGATTTATAATTAAATATATTTTAGATGATTTTTTTTAAAAAAAACTGCATGATTATAGAAAAAAATCACATGTAGAAAGGGATATTTATATCTTATATAATTGTCATTTATATAAGATGCATTTTAAAATAGGTCTCAAAGTTTAATTAATTAAAATGATTACTGAGTTATACTGAAAATGTGCTAGATTTTTGCTTAAGAATTGCTTTGTCTTAAATATATAATTTTAATTTTGTAAATAAATTTCTTATATAAATATAGAAATTTTCAAAAAAACAACTTTAAATAAGACACTTCTAATAATACAAATGTAATACAATGTTTCTTTTTACTTGTATTTTAAAAACTTTTTAAATCCAACATAAACAAGGATACTCTAAGAATATTTCAGGAAAATAGGAAACCTATAAAAAAACATTTCCATTTTATCTGATTGAATAAAAATTTATTTATGCTGAATAAGACAAAATTGCTACACCTAGCAATAGAAGAAGATATATATAGTATTTTACATAACCTATTCTTGTTTACCAGAGAAAATAATTAATTTTAGTACAAAAAGTATTTTGATATTTTATTTATATATTCGTTTCACTCTATGTACATTTTTGAAAACAAAAATCTTGAAAATTAAACAATTTAAAAAATAATAGTAAAACTTTTATTATCTATATATTAATAAAATTATAAACTGTTCTTTTTCTTATATTTATTTATTTTTCTGGATTTTTTTTTTCAATTATAATAAGCAGTTTACATGAATGTTTTCTATTTATCTGTAAGGAATCTGAAAATATTTTTGATATTTAGATTTGTATTTAAAATTTGTTTTTCTTTAATATCTAGTATCTTAAAAATCAGACCAATTTGTTTAAATAAATTTTTATAATTATGATATACTTTTATTCAATATTATTATTATTGTTATTATGTCTTTGAGCTTTTAATAAAAAAGGTCAATACAAAATATTCTAAATATGTTATAATATTTAACTTTATTTAATATTAAATTGTACATTGATTTTTGTTAGAAAGTAGATTTAACACAATGCAAAATTTATCAAATGTTTATACTAAATAACACATCTTCAATAAAATATAGTTCATATATTCTATACTGCATATTAAAATTATTATTAATTATGTTTTTTTAGTTAGTAAATACAAGTGTAATGTAAAGTATAATTAAATCAATAAATGTTCTGTTTTTTATGTAACTGAAGAGATTATGCTTTTATTATTAATAAAATGATGAAGGAAATTAGAAAATGTATTCAATAATATTGAGTTGTTAAAATTCTTTGCAGTATTTCAAGTGGAGCAATAGTTTAGAATTGATCAATGATATTATTGATGATATCTACTAATATTTATTTATTGTTTTATTATTAAAATATCAGCTATTAAAATTTTGAATACTAATACGTTATTACTAATATTAATAAAAATTCTGTTTAATGTAATAAAAACAAGCATCTATAAAGCAAATATTCAGAACCCAGTTTCTTGAGTTGCACTATTCATTCCAATACCTGTACTTATAAATTTGATAGGTTATTTACTATGTAAACCAGTAATAGAAAACACTATATCATTCTAGCCAACATAGCTATCTTTATCAAAATATTCACTATTAAGTACTGGAATTTATAACTATCTCTCATATCATTTTATTAAACCAGCTTGTCATAAGGTCTTTAGAATACATATTTGCTTTAGAGCCAGCAGTAGTATGACTTTAAAAAAATTGGCAATATATTAGTTTTGTTTATACCAATGGTTCCCAACTTTTTTCGGGTGGCGACCCCTTTTTATAAAAGCCAAGTGACCTGCGACCCCGATACAATTGAAAAAGGCATTTTTAATAAGGTAATTAAAAAAAAACAACGAAATTAGTTTTTTAGTATAATTTTATTTTAAATTATGTTTAATAATTTAATGCGATGGTTGAAATTGCATGTTATTAACCAGCCTTAAAATTCGCGAGTGAGTTTTTGTTAACGCCACCCTCATGTCATTCTCAACATTTAGGCCTAATTTATTCCTCTCAAACTCTCAACACATGTTTCAACCAACTGTGACAGAATAGCGTATCTAGATTACACTTATTTTAATTTAAAAAATATATATATATGAAATTATTCAAACTTTAAGACACCATTAAAAATAAAAATTGCATTATAGTAAATATTTTTTTAGTTCACTGTATAAGTTGGCGACCCCACGAAAGCCTGTCGCGACACCCTTCTGGGTCGCGACCTATAGGTTGGGAACCTGTGGTTTATACATAAAGAATTCTAATTTTTTTTATTTTTTTTTAAATTTAGATTTTTAAGATTTTCTCTTATATAGAATATTATGATGTAAACTTATAAATTGTAAATCAATAAAAGATTGTTCTAATGGAGAATAAATAACATGTCAGATATATATATATATAATCTGACAAGTTACTAAGAAATCTTAAAAATCATTAAAAAATTCATATAACAAATTAATTTGAGTTGTTTTGACTTGAAGTGATAATGTAGTTAAGTGCCGTAATTAGCCATTCCTGTGCCCTGTGCAAGAATTTGCATATAGGCCCCTTATTTAATTAGGTTTGGAAAAATAATAACACAAATACATGTATTTTTGGGTTCCCCTTCCAAGTGGGCCCTGTGCGGGTGCACCTGTTGCATCTGCCTAGTTACAGCACTGATGTAGTTGCCTAATTAGGCAATGACAATAATACAAGGCCTGATCAAACATATCCAGCTCAGAATTTATTGCAGAAAAATAAAAGCAACTACAGGAATATCTTGATTATCGCAGTTATTGTTGCCATGAAAAATATCACAATAATTGAATTCATTGATTGTTGCCAAGAATTTTTCAAATCTATTAATTAAATTTTATATATGAGGTAAAAAAGAAATATGTTAAACATGTTAAGTAAAAAATGAAGGTTCATTTAGAAAAACATGATTATTATTTAATCTTTATTTATACCACATATATAGGGAGTACAATACATACATACAATTATTCTTTCTTGGATAAAAATTGGTGTAGAGTCATCTTGTGGAATTTTTTTCATCATATAATACTCCGTAGCAATGGATGGACATTTCAATTTCCTGACAAGCTTTCATTGATCACTTGAGATTAAGATTGCTGTTCAAGATTTTTTCTTCAAAAATTTCAGTAATTCTAAACATTTTGTCAATTTCTATAAGGGTAAATTTTTTAGTGCCACATCAATTTGTCATTATCATCGATTTGAGCATCGTAAGCATATTCTCTCTTGAGGTTAATTAGGTCTTCATCATCTAGCTCTTTATCATGTGACTGAAGCAGGTCCTGAACACCTTTTTCAATTTCTTTTAGTCCTAGATTGAAGCCAATCTCAGTTATGTCATTAATAACATGGGATACTTCATTTTCAAATTATTTAAAATCATTTGCACAATAAGGAATAATCTTCTGTCACACCACTCTCAGATTGCTAGACATTACTTCATTCCATGCTTTCTTGACATTCTCAATGCATTTTTGATATTGAATGTCTTCCAGAATTCTGTCAAAGTCATAGCTTTATCTCCTGTAGTCATTTCTGTTTTTTCACACTTTCCTGTTAGTCTTTTCTTTTCTTCCTCCTTCTCACTTCCTCTAAAACTCTTCATCCTTCCTTTTCAAAGTCTGTGCTGTAAGGTTGGGCCTTCTACTCCTTTCCAGTAAAGTCAAATCATTTCTGTTGCTTATGAAAAAGTTCTTTGTAGGTAATATGCCTTAAAGGATGTGATTGCATCTTGGTCTATTGGCTGGATGATGGAAGTAGTATTAGTTCGTAAATAAATAACTTTTACATTTTTGCACAAATTATTCAGTGCTGTTGGAAGACTAGGTGTATTATCTAATATCAACAAGACTTTAAAATTACAATTTAATGATTTGCAGTACTTTTTAGTTTCAAGGCAAAAACAGTTTTTAAGCCAATCCTCAAAAATAGTTTTTATCATCCAAGCTTTTCTATTGGATCTCCAACGAACAAGGATAAAATTTTTATCCAAACTTCTAAGCAGGTGAAGATTTTGTGAATGATAAAGAGAAGCTTTATTTTGTACTCTCCAGAAGCATTGCCACATAGTAAAAGTTTTACATGGACTTTCAAAACCTTGTTGCCAGGCTGTGATTTTTTGCTAAAAATGTTTTAGTGGGCATTTTTTCTCGTAATAAGTGTGTTTTATTAGCATTAAATATCTGATCATCAGTATGATTTCCATCTTCAATGATCTGTTGTAATTCACCAGGAAAACTAGCTGCTTTTTCATCAGCACTTGCAATTTCACCTTGTACATGAACACTATGAACGCCCAATCGCGTTTTGAACCAATCAAACCACCCTGAACTTGCAGAGAATGTTTCTTCCACTAATGCCAAATCATTTTCACTCTAATTGTTTTTTTAAAGTTTCAAATAAATTTGATGTGTTTGTTTTTATAGCCATTTGACTAAGAGAAATTCTCTTTTGATTACAATGTTCTATCCACACTGACAATAGCATTTCCATTTCAGTCATATGATGGTTTTTGTATCTCATAGTTTGGGATCCAGACGAGGTCAATGCACTTTGTCCTAGTTGCTTATAGTTTGCATCATGGTGTAAATTATGGCAAACAGGTGATTTATTTAGACNGAACTGCTTATAGTAAATTTGCATTTATCAGTTATAATGTAGTTAGAGCTATAAAGAAAATCAATAATGGAGATTTTCATACTTTTTATCACCTTAAATTATATTAAAAAAAAAGCTTTTTTAATATTTGTATAATTTCCTCCATTACATAGAATTCTAACTTTTCCTAAATACATCAAAGTTAAGCTGGAAAGTTTCATTAAAATATTGTTAAAAATATAATTCTATTATCATTATTATACAAATAAAGAATAATAAAAACTTTGTAGGTTTATATATATATAAACCTACAATTAATAAGAAACTTTAAATAAACAATAAACAAAATTATTTATTTATTAAAATTCCATCGATAAAAACCCAAATAAAAAAATAATTGCTAAATTGTTTAATATTAGAAAAAAAAAGTTTCATAACTTTCTCATCCTTTCCTCCTAAAATGAGTTTACTAAACTTTTTCTGCCAACGAACTGGGGAAAACTCAAGTGTAACGTCACAACCAACAGAAAATGAAAACGTAACAAAAAAATAAAATAAAATAAAATAAAAATCACAATATAAAGCAGCTTTTAAGTATGTCATACACAAGCTTGACAGGTTTGTCCTCCATCTGTAACACTACAACTAATACAAAAGAAGCATCTGCTTTACCTAACGGATCTGCAACCGATTACCATTATTACGTAGCAGTCGAACAGAAACAATAAAAACATATTTATAGATAAATGTACGATTGACACTAAACGAAACAAGGCATCCGAACAGATAAATACGAATCATTTGAATATATAAAACTTTTATTTTTTTGGCCAAACGGTTCGATACAAGATAGCAGAAGAGCGTTTATCCGGAGAGCGGGGGGGGAGGAAAACACAGAGTGCATTGACACCGCGCCGCGGCATCGAACTTGTCCGCTATATTCGACTTTATTTTCGTTCGATGTACTTACACATGAATGAAACTATCCCATAAACACTATAAACAATACTAATTACGCAAAAACGAACCGATTTAATTAACATTATAAGCTTTACCGTTGTATAAAATTTAAAAAAAAAAAAAAAAAAAGGAAAATAACTGCGATTCTAAACGTATCCCGCGTAATGATCGGTATATTAAATAATTAAAAATATATATGTAATTTGTTAATGACGGTCGGGCCGAAACTTACCTTCGATTGCTAGAATTATCCAGTTTCTACGCCGGCTATATACAAAATATTGAAAGTTTTAATTCACAATGCAGACAAATGACGAGTTTCCTCGCATATATACATCCCACTCTTCGGCATCGACCTCAACAGAGTGCATTAACCAGAGTAAGTACGAACAACTACTGATCAGTCAGTAATCGCGAGGTCATTGACACTAGCGCGGTCATGGGTCTGGATGCAACCGACTCTAACACACTAACATCCAGCTAAAACGAATTATATTAAATTGTCTTTAATAAAACGGCGATTTTTAATATAAAAAAAGTTTAATTTTTAATCTTGAATTTTTATAAATGCGTAAAATCTTATACTTCCGCCTTTTTTTATTTTTTTATTGCCCTCTTTTTTTTAATGCGGTGAGCGTTTCTAATTCTGTACGCTAGAGGGCGGTAGCTTGTCGTATATTATTATTTCGGTGTTGTTGTGGAGAAGGGTAGCGAAGTATTTTGGTCAATCGAGTAAAATTTCGAAAAAAGAGAAATAATAATAATTATTATTATTTTAATTTTTTAAATATATTTTTTTTAAATATAAAAATTAAATTGCAAGTTATAAATTTCATCTGCGTAATCGTGAAGGAACATGGGTATTTGTTAGATCGTCTGGTTTATATAATGGATTTCAGTTTGGAGACTGTTGAAAGGGCAAGTTTTCTCATTTTAAAAATCGGTTTTAATGTATTAAATAAAAAAATTATTTTACCTTTTAAATACCTTAAACTCGTTCAAGATTAACAAATTCAAATATTCTGTAGAAATTTAAATGAAAGTCACAAAAAATATATCAGTTTCGAGAGAAGGCGCAGTTTCATGCTCCTTGAATTAGGATATTGAATGTTTAAATACAAGAAAAATTATATGAATGTATGAGAATAATACACACTAATAAATACATAACTGTATATATGAATGGCGTATTCATATTTAATTCATATCATGTAAAAAGACAGTAACCAATTCTAAAAGACATACAATTATATTGAATTTTCAATTTACATGATACAAAATAAAAACAAAACAGTTTTCTATTGTTAATGTTTAAAACAATTTCACTAGAAGCTCGAACAATGAACATTATAAACCAAGTGTCTTTCTAACAGTGAAAGACACTTGGTTTATAATGTAATATTTCTCGTTCAAAATGATGATGAGAGTTAGATAATAGCGAGGTTGCGGCCAAAGTTTTTATCTCTAAAATGTGAATGTTGAGTGGCGCTTGACGTTCACATTTTAGAGATGAAACTTCAGCCGCAACCTCGCTAATGTTAATTAACATTCTTTAATTCATATTAGTGCTATAATTTTTTTAGTACCATTCTGCTAAAGGCAATTAATGTTATTGCTGTTTAGTTAATTTATGATGATAAAGTGTATGTAGATACTAACATAAATATTATATAGTGTTGTTTGCATTTAAAGATTGATTAATATTCTTCAAATATACAACTATTATAATAATTAATCTTTATTATTTTTATTCTGGTCAAATTCAAAAATATATTTATATCATAAAAAGATGAAGCAACATTGAAAATAAATTGATTTTTTTTCATATCACCATTATCAATTTAGAAATTTAAAGATTATTTTTATATGTTGTTTAAAATTATTTACACAACATGTAAAAATAACATATATGTTATTTATTTTTTGTAATAATTTATGTTATTCATATAATATTCAGGAACTGTAGGTTATTTTCATTGCAAAATATAAGCATGATTCTTTGATTAATTTATAATTTAGTTTCTTCGTTCAAGAAACAGTTTTAGTAAGATCCATTAACTACTTTAGCAACTAACTTATAAATTATTCAGCATTAAGTAATCATATAAATTATTCAATATCTGTAATAGGAATACAGAGTAGAAATATTAATTTCTTTTTAAAAACTTTATCTTTACATATTTAATCACACTAAATAATAAAAATTATGCTATCACACATGATGTAATTATTAAAAATTTTAATTTTATCACGTGTTAAATAGTTCTTTATATATATAAATAACAATTATTATATATGTATACAACAATATTTATTGTTTTGCGTGTGTTTATCTGTCTTGTTATTGGTTTGTTGCAGCGGGGTGGCATACATTGACTTTGAGACATTGCTAGATTTGATGTATAAAAATAAAAATAAATATGAAGTTATAAAGAATATTTAAATTTTAACTATATTATAAATATAATTTTTAAAATTCTGGATATAAATACATTATCTTATTAAGAACTGCTTATAGTAAATTTGCATTTATCAGTTATAATGTAGTTAGAGCTATAAAGAAAATCAATAATGGAGATTTTCATACTTTTTATCACCTTAAATTATATTAAAAAAAAAGCTTTTTTAATATTTGTATAATTTCCTCCATTACATAGAATTCTAACTTTTCCTAAATACATCAAAGTTAAGCTGGAAAGTTTCATTAAAATATTGTTAAAAATATAATTCTATTATCATTATTATACAAATAAAGAATAATAAAAACTTTGTAGGTTTATATATATATAAACCTACAATTAATAAGAAACTTTAAATAAACAATAAACAAAATTATTTATTTATTAAAATTCCATCGATAAAAACCCAAATAAAAAAATAATTGCTAAATTGTTTAATATTAGAAAAAAAAAGTTTCATAACTTTCTCATCCTTTCCTCCTAAAATGAGTTTACTAAACTTTTTCTGCCAACGAACTGGGGAAAACTCAAGTGTAACGTCACAACCAACAGAAAATGAAAACGTAACAAAAAAATAAAATAAAATAAAATAAAAATCACAATATAAAGCAGCTTTTAAGTATGTCATACACAAGCTTGACAGGTTTGTCCTCCATCTGTAACACTACAACTAATACAAAAGAAGCATCTGCTTTACCTAACGGATCTGCAACCGATTACCATTATTACGTAGCAGTCGAACAGAAACAATAAAAACATATTTATAGATAAATGTACGATTGACACTAAACGAAACAAGGCATCCGAACAGATAAATACGAATCATTTGAATATATAAAACTTTTATTTTTTTGGCCAAACGGTTCGATACAAGATAGCAGAAGAGCGTTTATCCGGAGAGCGGGGGGGGAGGAAAACACAGAGTGCATTGACACCGCGCCGCGGCATCGAACTTGTCCGCTATATTCGACTTTATTTTCGTTCGATGTACTTACACATGAATGAAACTATCCCATAAACACTATAAACAATACTAATTACGCAAAAACGAACCGATTTAATTAACATTATAAGCTTTACCGTTGTATAAAATTTAAAAAAAAAAAAAAAAAAGGAAANATAGCAATGGTTCCCAACTTTTTTCGGGTGGCGACCCCTTTTTATAAAAGCCAAGTGACTTGCGACCCTGAAACAATTGAAAAAGGCATTTTTAATAAGGTTATTAAAAAAACAACGAAATTAGTTTTTTAGTATAATTTTATTTTAAATTATGTTTAATAATTTAATGCGATGGTTGAAATTGCATGTTATTAACCAGCCTTAAAATTCGCGAGTGAGTTTTTGTTAACGCCACCCTCATGTCATTCTCAACATTTAGGCCTAATTTATTCCTCTCAAACTCTCAACACATGTTTCAACCAACTGTGACAGAATAGCGTATCTAGATTACACTTATTTTAATTTAAAAAATATATATATATGAAATTATTCAAACTTTAAGACACCATTAAAAATAAAAATTGCATTATAGTAAATATTTTTTTAGTTCACTGTATAAGTTGGCGACCCCACGAAAGCCTGTCGCGACACCCTTCTGGGTCGCGACCTATAGGTTGGGAACCTGTGGTTTATACATAAAGAATTCTAATTTTTTTTATTTTTTTTTAAATTTAGATTTTTAAGATTTTCTCTTATATAGAATATTATGATGTAAACTTATAAATTGTAAATCAATAAAAGATTGTTCTAATGGAGAATAAATAACATGTCAGATATATATATATATAATCTGACAAGTTACTAAGAAATCTTAAAAATCATTAAAAAATTCATATAACAAATTAATTTGAGTTGTTTTGACTTGAAGTGATAATGTAGTTAAGTGCCGTAATTAGCCATTCCTGTGCCCTGTGCAAGAATTTGCATATAGGCCCCTTATTTAATTAGGTTTGGAAAAATAATAACACAAATACATGTATTTTTGGGTTCCCCTTCCAAGTGGGCCCTGTGCGGGTGCACCTGTTGCATCTGCCTAGTTACAGCACTGATGTAGTTGCCTAATTAGGCAATGACAATAATACAAGGCCTGATCAAACATATCCAGCTCAGAATTTATTGCAGAAAAATAAAAGCAACTACAGGAATATCTTGATTATCGCAGTTATTGTTGCCATGAAAAATATCACAATAATTGAATTCATTGATTGTTGCCAAGAATTTTTCAAATCTATTAATTAAATTTTATATATGAGGTAAAAAAGAAATATGTTAAACATGTTAAGTAAAAAATGAAGGTTCATTTAGAAAAACATGATTATTATTTAATCTTTATTTATACCACATATATAGGGAGTACAATACATACATACAATTATTCTTTCTTGGATAAAAATTGGTGTAGAGTCATCTTGTGGAATTTTTTTCATCATATAATACTCCGTAGCAATGGATGGACATTTCAATTTCCTGACAAGCTTTCATTGATCACTTGAGATTAAGATTGCTGTTCAAGATTTTTTCTTCAAAAATTTCAGTAATTCTAAACATTTTGTCAATTTCTATAAGGGTAAATTTTTTAGTGCCACATCAATTTGTCATTATCATCGATTTGAGCATCGTAAGCATATTCTCTCTTGAGGTTAATTAGGTCTTCATCATCTAGCTCTTTATCATGTGACTGAAGCAGGTCCTGAACACCTTTTTCAATTTCTTTTAGTCCTAGATTGAAGCCAATCTCAGTTATGTCATTAATAACATGGGATACTTCATTTTCAAATTATTTAAAATCATTTGCACAATAAGGAATAATCTTCTGTCACACCACTCTCAGATTGCTAGACATTACTTCATTCCATGCTTTCTTGACATTCTCAATGCATTTTTGATATTGAATGTCTTCCAGAATTCTGTCAAAGTCATAGCTTTATCTCCTGTAGTCATTTCTGTTTTTTCACACTTTCCTGTTAGTCTTTTCTTTTCTTCCTCCTTCTCACTTCCTCTAAAACTCTTCATCCTTCCTTTTCAAAGTCTGTGCTGTAAGGTTGGGCCTTCTACTCCTTTCCAGTAAAGTCAAATCATTTCTGTTGCTTATGAAAAAGTTCTTTGTAGGTAATATGCCTTAAAGGATGTGATTGCATCTTGGTCTATTGGCTGGATGATGGAAGTAGTATTAGTTCGTAAATAAATAACTTTTACATTTTTGCACAAATTATTCAGTGCTGTTGGAAGACTAGGTGTATTATCTAATATCAACAAGACTTTAAAATTACAATTTAATGATTTGCAGTACTTTTTAGTTTCAAGGCAAAAACAGTTTTTAAGCCAATCCTCAAAAATAGTTTTTATCATCCAAGCTTTTCTATTGGATCTCCAACGAACAAGGATAAAATTTTTATCCAAACTTCTAAGCAGGTGAAGATTTTGTGAATGATAAAGAGAAGCTTTATTTTGTACTCTCCAGAAGCATTGCCACATAGTAAAAGTTTTACATGGACTTTCAAAACCTTGTTGCCAGGCTGTGATTTTTTGCTAAAAATGTTTTAGTGGGCATTTTTTCTCGTAATAAGTGTGTTTTATTAGCATTAAATATCTGATCATCAGTATGATTTCCATCTTCAATGATCTGTTGTAATTCACCAGGAAAACTAGCTGCTTTTTCATCAGCACTTGCAATTTCACCTTGTACATGAACACTATGAACGCCCAATCGCGTTTTGAACCAATCAAACCACCCTGAACTTGCAGAGAATGTTTCTTCCACTAATGCCAAATCATTTTCACTCTAATTGTTTTTTTAAAGTTTCAAATAAATTTGATGTGTTTGTTTTTATAGCCATTTGACTAAGAGAAATTCTCTTTTGATTACAATGTTCTATCCACACTGACAATAGCATTTCCATTTCAGTCATATGATGGTTTTTGTATCTCATAGTTTGGGATCCAGACGAGGTCAATGCACTTTGTCCTAGTTGCTTATAGTTTGCATCATGGTGTAAATTATGGCAAACAGGTGATTTATTTAGACTTACTCTCTTGCAATTTTGGCTTTGGTTATGCCTGCTTTATACTTATTTATCATATGCAATTTATCTTCTAAGCTGATCACTCTACCTTTCTTATTGATAGCTGTAGACTTGATGTCATCCTTGTTTCTTCTAGCCTTTATTTTTCAAATCTATTAATTAAATTTTATATATGAGGTAAAAAAGAAATATGTTAAACATGTTAAAGATGTAAATAACATATATTGTAGAGGTAACTATATATTATAGAGGTAAATAAGAAGAGAAATAAATATCCACATGTACTGTACTTCAGGCAAAGGTAGTTACTTGTGAGTGGTGAGCATGCACCGTCAGATAAAAACAAAGTGCTACAAGAGTGCTATCTGGAGAGTGGCAACTTGAACTAAATGTAATTCTGATTGCATATGTAGTGGAATTTAAATTATTGCGGCTGCAATAATTTAAATTTGGAGCACGATAATTAGAATTTTGGTATTAAAATTATAAACTGCAATAAATCAAGAATTGTGATAATCAAGGTATTCCTGTACCAGTTACTGGAGTAATCTTCCCACTTTTCCATGCATGCCTGATAGGCCTATTTGAGAATGGCTTATCAGGCATGTAGTCATTGTGTTGTATTTGCAGAAATGCAACATAATGCCACATCTTTATATAGTTTCTCCTTCAGAGGGCTTTTGAGACTGGAAAAGAAGAATTTCAGAGGGCCAAATAAGGTAAGATGAGTAGAGAACTATGGGAATGCTGTGATTAGCCAAAAATTTTGTGAAAAAAAAAAAAAGAGTTGTAAGACATCATTGTGCAGAATACCAGAAGATCATATTTGAGGGCATTTCAGACAAACTACATCTCAAAGATACTATAGAATAGTTCTATAGATAGTCTATACATTGGTCATCATCAATTGAAGTGTAGCTATTTTTGAAACATGAATACTACCCAAATGTTTTGGACCTGTTTCTTTGAATGCTTGTTGAAGTATTTTGTATTTTTCAGTAGCCATCCATTTAAGTTTCCATCAAAACTTGATGCAACATGTTGTTTATTCAACTCATCCATTTTATGACATGACAGAGGGAGACATATGCCTGCACTCAATTCACTGACAATTGATTCATGCTGCCACCTGCTGCTCTGTCATGTGGCATCAGGAAATATAATCAAATGGTCTCTATGGTCGGCACTCTCTATTATTAGTAATGCCTTTATAAAAATTCTGTTCCAGATATTTTTGATCAGTCCTTGTACAATTGAAAGTTACAGATTATGAAAAAAAATTAACTTATTATTATCCAGGCCGATTCTTTTCTTCCAGTTTAATCTGAATTATTTAATTAAAATTATAATTATTAAATTTATTACAAGATGGTACCTAACGCCTCCTTCTATGGTCAAATTGTTTAGTAACTTATTATAAATGGTTTATTAAATTTTATTGTTCAAATCAAAACATTTTGTAACATTCTACACTGACAAATCTTAGATTAAATGAAGTCATAAAATATGCATTTAAATATTTAGAAAACATTCACAATTCACATGCTATTTTTACACTTAGAAAAAGTCACTAGTTGAATCACAATTTAATAATGCACATTAGTTGCTTTATTTTTTTTGCCAAAACATTTAATTCTGAATATTAGTATGAGTGCATTTTGTTCCCATTTATTAACCAATAAAGTGAAAATGAAATTAAGTGTTTTTTAAAAATACAAAGTATAGCAAACACAATCAATTGTTTAATAGAATTATTGGAAAAACTTTAAAGAAAGTATTGTAGGTTTTCCTTACTATCAGAAAGTAATGTGTCCCTATGAAATCTTTTAAGTCAAAATGGCATAAAGTGAATTATAGGTATCCCTCATACAGCATGGTATTGCTCTAACATATATCCCCATACAACATGACTTCCACTTTCACTCTAACATGGTTTTGGAAATCGTCTGTACAAAATTTCATAGTTTTTAAGTGTAAACTTCATTATTCAATATTTTTTTATTCAAGTAAGCACACATGTCTCAAATTTGCCTACAGATTTTAGAATATTAAAATTTTCAAATTGTTTTGTGCCTTTTATCAGGTTTACTTTAATGAAAACTGATAGTACAATTTTTTTCCTTGTCCTAGCTCTCCTATCAACCAGGTGTCATTGTCATTGCTTTTAGACTTTAGCCCTTAACACTGTCACTGTGTTTTGTTTTTATACATTAATCTTCATATTTAGTAAATTTTATTTAAACATTTTTAAGTAATTAATCATTCATAAAAATGACAAATGAAATACAATGATATCTCAGTACTCAAACTAGAATAATTCAGTATTCATGCACAAATTCTGGATAAAATCACTCGGTACTCAACTGAACAAATGCAACCTGCTAGATCAAATTATCAATTAAAAACATATTTTTATTTTGTCATCCATAGAAAATTACCATAAAAATAAAAAAAATGAAGACAAAAAAGCTCAAAATCAAAAAAGCTCAGAAGATGCAATAAAAAGAGAAATTCTTACTGATTATATTGATTAACTAGATTAAGCAATATAAATAACACCTTTAACTATCCAGCAATAAATGTTTAATCTGATAACAAAGTTTTCAACAGCCTTTTTCAGTTAATCCAATATTAAAAAGAACATTAAAATAGAACATACGAAATACAAATTAAATCAAACATAAAAAACGCACTTGCGCAGGATGAATGAATTGCGCCTATGGATTATCCAAAATAAGATAAATAACAATAAGCCAAAAATAGATGCGCCTATGCGGAAACATATGTTGACTACCCAACATTAACTTGCATTATTATAAAAAGATTTCCATGCCGTGGATAATCAATCCATCTGCATCTCTATGATTAATGCATCCCATGTTTATGTGAGACTTGTGTATCTCTATCTTCTCAAGATGCTCCACTGCTTGCTTGGAGTTCGTAGCTCTAATGATTGCAGCTTGATCTCAATATACACTGACCTCTTGCTGTTTGGCAAATGCCACAAGCACAGTACTATCTATGTTCTTATTCACAGAGTATTTGTGTTCTTTGAGTCTTTGTTTTAATTGCTGCATAGTTGCTCCAACGTAAACAAGGTCAGATTTAAAGCGATGATCTTTTATAGGTATAGAATACACCCATGGGTGTAGCCAGGAAGGGGCATGGGTGGGCACAGCCCTCCCAGTTAACCTGATGCCTCCCCAGAAAATTACAGCTGAAAAAGTGTTGAGCTGATTTGCAAAAAGAAATAAAAAGTTGAAGCTAATTTAATTGGGTGTAGTTTATCGCGGCCTGCAATTAATCTTTGAATATTGGACTGAACTTCAAATAATTTCTTGAAGGGCCTGCCGGGTGGGAAGAGCGCTTATGTGATATGGACTTAATCAGATCCTTGTCCAGACTCGGCTCACAGAGGGAACCCTGAGTTGGGTTAAGTGGGGTAGGCTGAATAATCGAGTGAAGAAGACTTAACTCCGTGCATAGCTTCTCCACTATGGATTCCAATTGGGAAATACGATTGGTTAGGGTCAGAATGTCATCTGTCTGTCCAATAGTAGAAAGAGCTGGCTGCTTTTCATAATGAGGGGTCCTCTCGGGCAGTTTTGGGAGGAAGTTGAGGCCACTCTTGCATATGATTTTGAGGAGTTGCTCTGCAAGCACTTGGCTTCTAGATTAGAACAGCACTGGATGACGCTGAATTTTAACAGGCGTGCCTCTTGCTGATAGGCTGGGCAGCGGGGAGAATCTGCAGAATGTTCTCCTCCACAACGCACACAGCTGGCCGCAGCGGCGGTACATGTGGTCGGGTCATGGTCAGGCCCGCAAGTAATACATTTGCGGAGGCCACGGCACGTCGTGGGCGAGTGGCCAAAATTGAGGCATAGCCTGCATTGGCATGGGCAAGGAATATACCGCTCACAGTGGTAACGTTGGTAATAGATAGTAACGGATTCCAGTGGGGAGGCACTGGTCACAGAGAAGTAAACAGTGGAGCTAGGCACAGTGTTACCCCATCCCGTCATGGGAAACGACGTATCTCTAGGATTGGAAGGTGGGAGTTCAAAAGGATACCACAAATTTCTTGGGCTGTGATCGATGGTGGAGGTAAACGGTGTGGACGCAGTCCGGGGCAGGTGGCCACGGACTAGTATCCCGGCAATATCAGGAATACGAAGAGCCGCCTCTGCAGCCTGGTGATCTTGAGTTTTGATTATTAGAAGACTGCTATGGGAGTAGCAGACATCTTGCAGCAATTCCGGTCGGGGGAAATGCTGTTTGAGAGCCGCGTGAAGCTCAGCTGGACAAAGACGTCGGAGAGGTCCCCGTCCTTCCAGGAAAATCATATAGATTTGGTCCGAAGGAAGGGACAAATGGATGGAGAAGAGTTTCTCCAGTTCCGACAGAGGAGAAATAAATCTTAATTCGTCAGAAGTTATGAATTCTTCCGATCCTGACGGCGGCTGCTGAAGGCGCTTGCACGAGGGCGATGCCATAACTAAGTCTGGAGGAGAAGCCACTCCGGCTGAAAGAAAGAGGAAAACTCCTACCTGGGCAGAGAAAAGACCAATGAGGAAGACCAGAAGCTAAAGAATAAGGAACTACAGTAAAGTCGACGAAAGTCGCAGGAAAGAGTTACTTAAAATCACTGAAATTGAACGAAATGAGCACACCAAGATGGCGATTGAATTTCACATCTTTTTTATGCAACCACTCTGTGATGCAATCATGGATGCGATTCTCTTGATGACTTTTTGGGATACCTCTCTTTATACCAGCATGAAACTTCTCATCCATCCAGTTCTCTTGACAATAAACAAGATGCATCTTAGCCAGTTTTTCAAAAGAAAAATTATTGCCCATTTTGAAGAAGAATTTCAAATATAATCCTATGGCAATACAAATAAACTGAGTCTAATTGTAATAAAAAAAATGTCCACCTATCAGCAGCAGCAACACAGAAGTTCTGAATCATTCAAAAACTGCAATTTCTTATTAGAACTCCAGCCTGAATATATCCTTTAAAAATAGATAAATTTGTTTGATTTTCAGGTGTGTGTTTGCATTGCTGGTTGTTTGGTTATTGTGTTAGAAGTTTTATCAATATTAACCAATAAACTGTGTTGTCTTTTCTATAAATTGTATTTTGTAACAATGTTTAAAAAATTATATTAATAAATATATGTATAAAATTCAAGATTGTTTTCTGAATGGAAGGTAATAGTTAAACATAAAGTAGTTTTTAAATAACTATAAATGATTTGCAGTTATTTCTTTATTTTAAAGAAGTAATTTTGAATTTAATGAAAACAAAAGAATTATAACAATAGAGTAAAACTTTTTGAGTGTTGTATTCAATGAAAAAATAGTCTTCCAATATTTATTCTAGTTAATTTTTACTTTCCCAGCTGTTATATATAACAGAGGGAATGTATGATGATTGGTCAAAAAATGGTTTCCCCAGATTTACATTTTTGGACATTCTTGAAACATCAAGAAATATAAAAAAATTTTGGGGTTTTTTCTGTATATACATATGACAAGGCAGACAATCTGGCCAAAAAGGCCGCCTCTTTATCCACTGTGTTTAGTTACTCTTTGATCCCCCTGTCCTGGGTTCAAGGTAAGCTGGACTCTATTCTAATGTCTTGTTGGCAGACGGAGTGGGATGGGAGCCTGACAGGATGTCTCACCCGTAACTTTATCCCCTGCATCTCTCGCAGGATCAGTAACCGTCATTTGTCACCAATCACGTCATGACCCAATTCTAACAGCACATGGCAACTGCAGAGCCTACCTCTGTAAATTCTTGAGGAAGGGGAACAGTTTGTGCCACTGTGATAGTAATGAGAACGAAAATCCAATGCATCTAATCTTCGTCTGCCCAGTTCATTTACGCCACCGGACAAACCTTCGTAAAGCTGTTGTGGAACAAGGATATCTTTGGCCCTGCGAACTATACACCTTTATACAGGACCAGATCATCTATCAAAAATTCAAGACCTTCAGGAGACAACTGAAACTAATGGACTATACCACTACTAGCCCAAGCAGCACCTAACGGACAGTTCGTCACCTGGTCCAATAGACACTCCCAAAAGGGGACTCCTTATTGCTTCTTCTCAGTGCCACCCCTTCTTTTGCTAACTTTTATCAAGGTTGCTTCATCTGTTCTACTCCTCAAAGTATTTCTCTATGGGCCTACTTCTTCCTTGTAAATACAAATTGCTCTGCATGTGTAAACTATTGTTTATCCTTGTCTTATCCAACAGTCCCCCTTGCAGCTCATGTCCTCACCCTTCCACTTTCAAACCTGCAGCTATCCCACCTTTCCAATTTTTTCTCAAATCACTCTCCCTCCTTCCTTCACCCATTTTTCTTATCTTTTAAGGCTACACCATTGAGTACAGCCTTTTTCTTTCACGTTTGTGTGTATATGTTACCGCTAAAGCTCGAAAGTCATTAATGTGTACATTACCTAGCTAATCTGCAGATTAACTAGGGTGATCCGTTAAAGTTGCTAAAATTGTTCTATTTCTCAAATTACCTAGGTAATGTGCAGATTAGCTAAGTTATCTGCAAATTACCTACTAGGCACTCAGTAAAGTGAAAATAAGATCTTTGCAGGAACAACAACGTTTCTGTACGCTTAAATTAACATAATGTTATTTATTTAATTTTCAATATCTAAAGAATAAAGTTAATACAATCAAACAATTAACAAATTAGTTGATAGAATCAATCATCAACCAATTAAAAATTATACAAAAAATCAAATGGTTTAAAATATTAATACAATTAGGGAAATTATTATATAGATAACCACCTGTGGAATTTCGGGAATGTGAGTATATATCTGAACTGAGGGAACCAAGACAAGTTCAACGATACCCTACTTTTGGACCAGAGACGAAAAATAATAAAGTTATCATACTTTTTCTGGTTATCGCATGATATAATTGTGCAATTTATGTTACGTATGGTGAGTAAAATTGCAGCTCATCTCTGATTCCAGCAAACAGAAGAAAGGAAACAGTGGGACGCACGTTCTAACCTAACCTAACCTATTCTAATAAATTACCATAATTATTACCAACCAAATTATTAGAATAGGTTAGGTTAGGTTTGAACATGTGACCCCACTGTTTCCTTTCTTCTCTTTGCTGGAATCAGAGATGAGCTGCCATTTTACACACCATAGGTAACATTATCCAATTGTGCTTACTTATTAGTGCAGTCTAAAGATTGGTGACACTTTGAATTTCATAGCAATTGGTTTTTGCGACAAGCACACTTATTTGTGATACATTTATTTGTGGCAAAGATCTTATTTTCACTTTACCGAGTGTCTAGTAGGTAATGTGCGGATTACCTAGATACTCTGCACATTATCTAGGTAATTTGAGAAATGGAACAATTTTCACAATTTTAACAGATCACCCTAGTTAATCTGCAGATTAGCTAGGTAATGTACACATTAACGACTTTCGAGCTTTAGTGGTAACATCTACATATGGATGTTAATCAGTGTAGGGGACAATTTTTTTTACCTTCTTTCAAGCTTTATAACTCCTGTGCTTTTTGTCAAATATTTCTGAAATTTTGCAAGGAGGTTTATGTATTAGGAGAATTGATGCTATTAAATTTTGGTGATTAAAGGTCAAGGGGGTGGGGAGATAAAGGGGATTGTGTGTATCTCTAGTAGGGTCAGGCTTAATGATGATTTTACTTGTTATTAGCATTTACAATTTTTTATAGAACCTATCCCTACCCTGAAAATTAAGCTTTTTGCCATTTTTTAATAATTAAAAATATAAAAAATGTTTAAAATAAAATATCATAATAGATGGTGCCACCAAATGTTGCTGGGAAAGTTAAGCAATTCATTGTTGGATTTTTTTAATAATTAAAAATATAAAAAGTGTTTAAAATAAAATATCATAATAGATGGTGCCACCAAATGTTGCTGGGAAAGTTAAGCAATTCATTGTTGGATTTTTATATAAGTGCCTTAAGTGAACAATCACATATTATAATTATTCAGTTAGAAATTATATTGTTATTATTAGAAATTATATATGTACAGTGGTACCTCAGGATACAAAATTAATCCGTTCCGAAACTGAGATCGATTCATGAAAATGTCATAAGGTGAATCATTTTTCCCCATACGATTACATGTAAAACCAAATAATTTGTTCCAACATGAAAAACACACCTAAATTAAAGCTAAGTAGTACATAAAAAAAAAAAATAACTGTAGTAAGGAAAACACTAAAAAATGCTTTTTGTAGTTGTAAATGTATAAATAACCATAATAGAATAATAATTGATAAAAAAAATGTAGTTTTATTCGCACACTTTACCTTTGAGGATAGAGGACGGTGGAGGTGTAAATTGGTGGCGGAAGAGAGGGAGAAGGGAAATGATACTAAAACTTAACTTACATAACATAATGTAACAATAACTTAAAAATAACTTAGAAAAGATTTAAAAAATTAGTGTTGTTTTATATTTTTATTTTAAAACTTTTATTCACTTCTTTTCGCTTTCTTTCCTTCACTTCCACCAGCACTTTCACTGGATAGAGGTCGCTTGGTAAAATATCTATCCAAAGAGGTTTGGCTTTGCCTACTTTTTAAAATGTTTCTAAAATGACTTAGGCAAATGTCATTACTC
>NW_019392628.1:512032-523286 GCF_000671375.1 Centruroides sculpturatus
GTTCTTTGCATCCCCTGTGATTTCTACGGCAACCTTTTTGTTGTTCTGTAAGAATGTCGTGTTCTTCAACATGTTTGTATATTTTGTTTGTGATACAGGATGTCAATAATTTGTAGAGTGTTGGAAGACATGTAATTGGTCTGTATTGTGTGGGGTCTGTGGTTTTGTTGTTTTTAGGTTTCATGTAGGTGATGCCCTGAGTAAGAAATTTCGGCATGTCTTGTGGATTGATGATGATGTATGTTAGATGTTTGGCTAGTTCCTGGTGCAGTGATGTAAACTTATTATTATTATTATTATTATTAAACAGACATCAACACCTGTGAGCAAATTTATTTTACATTTAATTTCTTAAAATACATAAAAAATGCATGGCTTGTAATAAAGAATAAACGAACATCATCTTATTTCATAAGTGCTGCAGCACTTATGAGATAACACTTGAACTACAAGCATAAGGAGCACAGCAACTGTGATAAAAATATATAAATAAAGCTTGAAATTAATAGAATATGTAAAAAGTTCACGTCACACCTTACATCTTGTGATGGCACACCGGTTGCAGAACACTGACTTACACAATTAACATCTGCTTTATGTGAAATTTGAGAGGAGGGTGTTTTCTTTCAAGGTCAGGGTAGTACCAGTAAAACTTTATTACTTTAGATTGTCACTGCTGCCCACAATAAGTACTACTATTTCCCTACAATAAGTTAAATGCAGCATGCCAGTCAATCAACAAAAATACTGTGTGTATGTATAATAATCTTGATTATGGAAACTTAATTCTTTGTTTAACATTATTATGATTATAGTTACAGTTTAATACTATATTTTAAATTCATGATAAAAATACCATGATTTAAAATTTAGTATTAAATCCTTTATTATGGTAATTCTTTCAGTTATCATCATACATCATTCATACTTTACCAGAACACTGGCCTTCAGCTATAAGTGATGTAATTTCATCTCTTCAACCACAGAATATTCCTTCTGTCACAGTAATTATTTATCATTATTTTTTATTAATTAACTTAAATTTTGCAAATATAAATTAATTGTTATAAATATTTTTAGCCTCATCAAGCACTGACTATGCTGTTAGAATTACTTACTGTTCTACCTGAAGAGGTTTGTATTGGAAATTAATTTAAAATATTAGTAAAATAACATTTTACTTGTAAAAACTTACATAGAACCATTATTATTACAAAAATAAAGGTTTTTTTTAAATTCAAATAAAAATAATAAAGGACTAAATTTGTTAATAAACTTTGTAATTATTTAATCAAAAATAATGAGAAAATATTAAAAGAAAAATCAATAATTTACAAAATATTTTAATATAAATTAAAATAAATAACATCAGCAATTCATTTTAAATATTACTATTATATAAATAGTAAATATAATATAATTAAAACATGCTATTTTGAAACTAATTCTTAAGTCAAAGGAACACATTTTCTTCTAACCTGTGAATTTTTTTTTTTGCAGATCTTAAAATTTTGTGTTGTTTCAAATATTTATATATATATATATTTTTTTTTCTGTCTTTTTTACCTTAAGAGAAAATTTTGATATATTCTTTTAATTAATATACTGCTCTGATGTCTGTTCTTGCCTGAAGATATCCCATTAACTGGGTTGAAAATGTTAGCATTTCTTCAATCTTACTTTTGCTGTTAAAGATGTTTTGCTTGCTTCATTGTGTTCTTGATGAACTGTATTATTTGATAGAAAAATGAAAACGTTAATGAAATGTAAATGTTCTGAAAATTAAATTTTAGATTAATTTTTTTGTAAATAATTATTAATAGTTTTCAGTTGATCCATAAGATACCTTATTCAATTATAATTTGAAGGATTGTATAAGAAGAATTAAAATTAAAATATTAAGTAAAATTCTATTTATATTAGTTATTTTATTTTTCATTGAGTTGTTTTCATTATTTTTATTCTTAAAAATATTGTCAATGATAATGAGAAAAAACTAAAATAATAGATTTTTATCTATTACTTAAAATTGACATGTGAAACTATCATACATTTTTAGAAATACATTAAACTTCTGCTAAGGGCTATTTCACACTATGACTGATTGGATTGACTCCAAGTCCTGTTGCATGGAAACAGCAGTCAGACAGATTTAAAAAGTTAAATACTTGTAGTAGGGTCGGAGCAGTCGGTGAGCTATAGACAATGAGAGCTTCAAAACTACAACCAATCAGACATTGGATATATGAAAACTATCAAATCAATCAGACATGAGTTTACATTATATATATTTCTAATTTATATATATTAAAAAACATTATCGATGTAATGAGAAAAGATGGTAATATTTGGACTTTTCGGAAGAATTTATAAACGAAGTAAGATCATATCTGCAAAGTTTAACCAGGTAGATTACAAAAATATTTTAAAAAATTAGAAAAACTTAAAATGATTTCTAACACCCATTCTGATTGGTCTTTATGAATTAGCCACCAACATATAATCATACTCAATGTGAATGCTTTTACTATTAGTCTGATTATAGGATCGGTTGGGTCGGTCATAGTGTGAAATAGTCCTGACTCAGACTAATAGAATGAAATTTGTCAGAGTTTATGAAAGTACAAGTTAGTAAGATGTTTTCTCTAAAGATATGGAAAATGAGAAGGTGAATTTACCTTACTTCTGGACAGGTTGCCTGGGACCATTGCTGAGAGGATCCAGCTTGTACAAGAAAGTTTTGTCCAGAGCCTCAAAAGTCAACAAATCATGCCAGCTTAGAATTGCACATTGTGCAACCAAAAATCTGGCATATTCTATGCAAATGTCTTTAAGTGAAACCATAATCAGAATCTTAATTTCCAATTCTGCATGCATTTCCAACAGCTACTAGTAGAAGATATGTTTGCTAAAAAGATGGTTTTTAGCAATGATGCAACATTTTACATCTGTGGCATGGTAGATTGTCAAAATGTAAGCATTTATGTATAAATGGGACACAGAATTTCTTTGTGTAACAGTGGAACATATCCATAATTTTTTAAAATTAAATTTGTGTTGTTTCCTCTTCCAACATCTACAATCTATTTTTATTTGTGGAGCAAACTTTTTCTGGTACCACATATTGAAATGTGCTGAAACAGTGACTAATGCCACAATTAGAGGACAGTATCAAAGACTTCATTTTCAACAAGATGGAGCTTTATCACACTTTCAGATGTTTGCTATCACCTTCATGCTGAACTTCCAGGTCATTGGATTGGATGTGTTGTCATGATGACTTTCCTCCTCTTCTGTGGCCTCCATGATCATCTGATCTAACCCTATATGATTTTTTCTTATGGAATTACATCAAAGATCATGTTTATATGCCCCCTAGCCATGTGATTTAGCACAGTTGTGAGAAAGTATCATCCATGCAGTAAATGGTATTGACAGTGAGATGTTGGAACATGTATTGGAGAGATTCTCTGCTTATTTATATGAACCATTCTGCTGTGTCTGCTTTGGTTATTATGCTATCAAGTACCAAAATACTGGAGGGACTTATGAATAATCCTGTATATTTGTTAAAATTGTAGTCATTCAGCAAATCAGTATATTTGTTAAAATTGTAGTAAAAAATTCAACAATTCAGTGTTAAATTGCTGAATTTTTGATGATGATGATATTAATTTATTAATTTCAAACTGGCTGAAAATGTTAAAGTGAATAAAAAAGCTGCATTTTTAAAGGTTTTGTGTTGAGGTGTGAGTTAAATTGCTGGATTTTTGTTGTTAATTTATTGATGCTTATTCAGTTATGTGGTGATTTTATAAAATATAAAATTGAATTCAAATAGTGTCTAAATAAATATTTTCTTGTTAATAATATAAAGTATTTATATATAATAATTTAAATGGTCTAATAAATAATTTCAGTTTCAGACTATGCATATGCCTTGCTCTCAAAGAGGAGTTGTCCGAAATGCCTTGCAGTCATCTGTACCACAAATATTAGGCTTAGTTCAAGAAATTTTTTATCAGACAGATGAAGTAACAAATATTCATCAAATGGCATTAAAATGCTATTCAAGTTGGTCTCAGTTGGATCCTTGTGTCTTAGAATATGAACCATTGTTATTAAGTACTTTAAAATTAGTTTATAATGAAGAACTTTGTCAAACAGCTTTAGAAGCACTGACAAATGTTGTTATTCATCCAGAATCTCATAAGTAAGTATTAATGAAAAATATATTTTTTTTAATCTTATTGTACTTTTTGCTATGATAGTTTGGACTAAATTTTNGACATTATCTTATATAATTTCATCCATTTGTTTACAAATGCATTAATATTATGGAGTTATTACTTAGTAATTTAAGCTATTTCAAAAAACTGTTGGTTGGTGTGTACTTAATGAAAACAATAAAAATATTACAAAATTACATTCAAAGCAAGACCTGAAAATAATGTATGAAAAAAGCTTCAAAAAGAATTACTGTGAATTTTATCTAGAGGTTCTGTGCATCTAGTTCTATGAAGAATTCACCATCTTCAGTTTGAAATTATGAAAATCATGTGATCTGATGAAACAAGCTCTAATGGCTAAATCTATAAGTATGCATTCTATTGTGAATACACACGTGTATTTAATGGCTTTGGAATTATTGAAATTATAGCTTTTTGCTGGTCATTGGACCAGATAATGACTGCATTTTTTTTTTTTTTCAATGCATATTTCAAATTATTCTAACTAAAATATATGCAAAACCCTATTCTCTTGCTGGGGACTAGACTTGACTTCAAATTATCTGGTATCTAAATAACAAGGTTTTACTTCAACTCAATCAGTGAAAAAAATAATGATGGCAATAAAATCAAATAATTGATATGTAAAGAAATGTGAAATGACAGTGTTTCAATTTTAAGCTATGTTAAGTCTATGGTACTTGTCTGCTTATGCATAATGGATATCATCTTTTTTATACAGCACAACAAGAGAACTTTGAAAACCTCCAGCAAGTAACTTTCATATATGAAAGAATGTGGACAAATATTTTTGATTTGTAAATAAATCAGCCTGTTGAAAATTTTTGAATGATTTTTTTTTTTCGTAAACTGATCAAACATTTACAAATGAAATTCTTCACACTCTTATAACATTGAGAAATTATTATTGTACATTTGAAGAATCTGGTGAAGTAGAAAAAAATTTCAAAAAAAATTAAAATTCTCAAGAGATTTCAAAGTTTGTGTTAACATCCTGAATAATTATCATTTAAAAATAAATTGATTGTATTGATTCATAATAATCTTAAATTGCTCAAATAGAAAGTCTTACTATTCCTTAATAATAATATTTGCTTTCTAAACTCTTACTGAGAATAATGGTGTGCAAAAATTGCTAAGTAAGAAATTGATAGTTTCCTTTTAATAATACAATAATAATAATAATAGTAACATATTTTTGTAGATTATCTGGTATGTCAGTCTACCTGAGGGAGACCATGATATGAGTTATTTCTTTATGGTAAAAACTGGCATGTTTGTTTATCCTGAACAATGCTGGCATGCCAGTTTATGTGAGGTTATATGTCACTCTCCAGAGAGTGTGTAAAAACAAAAAACAAAGTTATGTCGCATGACATCTCATATACACCAATTTTTATTCTAAAATTGTGAAATTTCTGCATTTTTTCTTCTTTCTAACAATGTAAAATACTTGTGAGATGCTGAAAGTGGTTTTTTTATGTTTATTTTATTGTAATTTGATTCAAAATTGCAAAAATAAATATATCAAATTTCAGAAACTCACACCAGTGTTCCGCAAGCTTTTTCTATTCACGGCAAACCCATGACTCAACATGTCTCAACACGGCACACCAAAATGTTATTCCCTTTAAAAGCATATGATATGATACTATTAATAGAATTACGTAATACCACTAACCTATTATTATTATTGTTGTGTTTTGTGAGTTATACTTGGTTTACACCGGTGGCTGTGTACTATGCCGGACCAGAGTCAAGGCATAGCAACCAAAACAAAACTAAAATTAAATAAGTGTGTCAGTGTGTATGTCTGCATTCAGGAATTTCCTAACAATATGGCATGTATTCAATATAGTGGCCTTCTGTAGTGTAATGTATGTATTTCTATTCAATTGTAATGTTCCCAGGCTTTTGTGTAGTGTGTGTGTGGTATCACACCTGTACAGGAGAGAACAACAGGGACAATAAGCGCCCTTTCCATCCTCCACACATGCCTTGTTTCCTGGGCGAGTTCTGTGTACTTGCTAATTTTTTCAGTGAATGTGTTTTGTACATTGTGAGTGTTTGGAATGGATATGTCTATAATGTATGTGATTTTATTGTGTTTGTCAATGAGTGTGATGTCTGGTCTGTTGTGGTAAATTGTTTTATCTGTGATTATGGCTCTGTCATAGTACAATTTGTGCGTGTTGTTTTCCAGTACGGTCTGTGGAATGTATTTGTAGTATGGTTTGTGCATGTCTAATAATTTGTGTTTGTTTGCAAGCTCTTGGTGTATTATATTTGCTACTTGATTATGTCTATCTAAATAATCTGTCTGTGCCAAGAGCTTGCACCCAGATGTAATGTGTTGTATAGTTTCTGGCATGATGTGACATTTGTGAGTTTTGTATCTTTGAGTATATGTTTTCTGTAGTTTTTAGTATGACCTAATCCTGTATGGCAATCATGAATCCTTCTGTCTCCCCAAAGAGGCATCCCCGATCTAACCAGCTGTTTGATGCAGTTTTGTCAACAAAATCCTGGGCCAGATCGTAAGGATGCCTGCCATGGAGTGCCTTTCGAGCCCACGATTGCTTGATGGTGTCTATGCTTTTTATGTGTTGTGTCATGTCTGTATGATGTGAGTGTAAATTTAATGGTATGTTATTTGAGTCTGCTAGCATTACTGCTTTATGTAATTGTGATGTTTCTTGTTTCCTGTAGAAAAACTCTCGCAGTGACTGTGTTTGTTTGTAGTGAAGGTTTATAATGTCAATCAGGCGACATCCGTCATCTTTACATGGAAGGGTTAATCTTTCTGTGGCGGATTTAGGATGATGTTTCAAATGCATGATGAACTCAGGATATTTTTCTTCCAAATTATAATTAGAAGTTCAGACTATTTACAAAAAATTAATTTTTGAGTCTATCAATTCTTCCTTTTCACACACCATAGAAGTACACCTTTTACATTTGTTTGAAGAAATCACTTCATTAAAAACAATTAACAATAGGTAAAAATTACATTATTAAAAATGATCAGACGTCAGCCTTTCATTATAGGTTCTGACGCCTATAACATTAAAAATCAAAGTAAATCTTCACACCAAACTGTCAAGTTTTATACACTTTGTATCAGGTTCAAGCCCTCTAGTGGTGGATACGAGTTATCTTTAATTTTACTTTATGGTAATTTTACTTTATAATTAATCTTTACTTCTATGGTGTGTGAAAAGGAAGAATTGATAGACTCAAAAATTAATTTTTTGTAAATAGTCTGAACTTCTAATTATAATTTGGTAGGATGATGTTGTTTATGCTTAGTAAGTGTTGTTCTTGTTTTCCTTTGGAGTTGCTCGAGATCTGTGTGAGTCCAATGTATAACTCCAAAAGAGTATGTGAGTACTGGGANAATATATAAATAAAGCTTGAAATTAATAGAATATGTAAAAAGTTCACGTCACACCTTACATCTTGTGATGGCACACCGGTTGCAGAACACTGACTTACACAATTAACATCTGCTTTATGTGAAATTTGAGAGGAGGGTGTTTTCTTTCAAGGTCAGGGTAGTACCAGTAAAACTTTATTACTTTAGATTGTCACTGCTGCCCACAATAAGTACTACTATTTCCCTACAATAAGTTAAATGCAGCATGCCAGTCAATCAACAAAAATACTGTGTGTATGTATAATAATCTTGATTATGGAAACTTAATTCTTTGTTTAACATTATTATGATTATAGTTACAGTTTAATACTATATTTTAAATTCATGATAAAAATACCATGATTTAAAATTTAGTATTAAATCCTTTATTATGGTAATTCTTTCAGTTATCATCATACATCATTCATACTTTACCAGAACACTGGCCTTCAGCTATAAGTGATGTAATTTCATCTCTTCAACCACAGAATATTCCTTCTGTCACAGTAATTATTTATCATTATTTTTTATTAATTAACTTAAATTTTGCAAATATAAATTAATTGTTATAAATATTTTTAGCCTCATCAAGCACTGACTATGCTGTTAGAATTACTTACTGTTCTACCTGAAGAGGTTTGTATTGGAAATTAATTTAAAATATTAGTAAAATAACATTTTACTTGTAAAAACTTACATAGAACCATTATTATTACAAAAATAAAGGTTTTTTTTAAATTCAAATAAAAATAATAAAGGACTAAATTTGTTAATAAACTTTGTAATTATTTAATCAAAAATAATGAGAAAATATTAAAAGAAAAATCAATAATTTACAAAATATTTTAATATAAATTAAAATAAATAACATCAGCAATTCATTTTAAATATTACTATTATATAAATAGTAAATATAATATAATTAAAACATGCTATTTTGAAACTAATTCTTAAGTCAAAGGAACACATTTTCTTCTAACCTGTGAATTTTTTTTTTTGCAGATCTTAAAATTTTGTGTTGTTTCAAATATTTATATATATATATATTTTTTTTTCTGTCTTTTTTACCTTAAGAGAAAATTTTGATATATTCTTTTAATTAATATACTGCTCTGATGTCTGTTCTTGCCTGAAGATATCCCATTAACTGGGTTGAAAATGTTAGCATTTCTTCAATCTTACTTTTGCTGTTAAAGATGTTTTGCTTGCTTCATTGTGTTCTTGATGAACTGTATTATTTGATAGAAAAATGAAAACGTTAATGAAATGTAAATGTTCTGAAAATTAAATTTTAGATTAATTTTTTTGTAAATAATTATTAATAGTTTTCAGTTGATCCATAAGATACCTTATTCAATTATAATTTGAAGGATTGTATAAGAAGAATTAAAATTAAAATATTAAGTAAAATTCTATTTATATTAGTTATTTTATTTTTCATTGAGTTGTTTTCATTATTTTTATTCTTAAAAATATTGTCAATGATAATGAGAAAAAACTAAAATAATAGATTTTTATCTATTACTTAAAATTGACATGTGAAACTATCATACATTTTTAGAAATACATTAAACTTCTGCTAAGGGCTATTTCACACTATGACTGATTGGATTGACTCCAAGTCCTGTTGCATGGAAACAGCAGTCAGACAGATTTAAAAAGTTAAATACTTGTAGTAGGGTCGGAGCAGTCGGTGAGCTATAGACAATGAGAGCTTCAAAACTACAACCAATCAGACATTGGATATATGAAAACTATCAAATCAATCAGACATGAGTTTACATTATATATATTTCTAATTTATATATATTAAAAAACATTATCGATGTAATGAGAAAAGATGGTAATATTTGGACTTTTCGGAAGAATTTATAAACGAAGTAAGATCATATCTGCAAAGTTTAACCAGGTAGATTACAAAAATATTTTAAAAAATTAGAAAAACTTAAAATGATTTCTAACACCCATTCTGATTGGTCTTTATGAATTAGCCACCAACATATAATCATACTCAATGTGAATGCTTTTACTATTAGTCTGATTATAGGATCGGTTGGGTCGGTCATAGTGTGAAATAGTCCTGACTCAGACTAATAGAATGAAATTTGTCAGAGTTTATGAAAGTACAAGTTAGTAAGATGTTTTCTCTAAAGATATGGAAAATGAGAAGGTGAATTTACCTTACTTCTGGACAGGTTGCCTGGGACCATTGCTGAGAGGATCCAGCTTGTACAAGAAAGTTTTGTCCAGAGCCTCAAAAGTCAACAAATCATGCCAGCTTAGAATTGCACATTGTGCAACCAAAAATCTGGCATATTCTATGCAAATGTCTTTAAGTGAAACCATAATCAGAATCTTAATTTCCAATTCTGCATGCATTTCCAACAGCTACTAGTAGAAGATATGTTTGCTAAAAAGATGGTTTTTAGCAATGATGCAACATTTTACATCTGTGGCATGGTAGATTGTCAAAATGTAAGCATTTATGTATAAATGGGACACAGAATTTCTTTGTGTAACAGTGGAACATATCCATAATTTTTTAAAATTAAATTTGTGTTGTTTCCTCTTCCAACATCTACAATCTATTTTTATTTGTGGAGCAAACTTTTTCTGGTACCACATATTGAAATGTGCTGAAACAGTGACTAATGCCACAATTAGAGGACAGTATCAAAGACTTCATTTTCAACAAGATGGAGCTTTATCACACTTTCAGATGTTTGCTATCACCTTCATGCTGAACTTCCAGGTCATTGGATTGGATGTGTTGTCATGATGACTTTCCTCCTCTTCTGTGGCCTCCATGATCATCTGATCTAACCCTATATGATTTTTTCTTATGGAATTACATCAAAGATCATGTTTATATGCACCCTAGCCATGTGATTTAGCACAGTTGTGAGAAAGTATCATCCATGCAGTAAATGGTATTGACAGTGAGATGTTGGAACATGTATTGGAGAGATTCTCTGCTTATTTATATGAACCATTCTGCTGTGTCTGCTTTGGTTATTATGCTATCAAGTACCAAAATACTGGAGGGACTTATGAATAATCCTGTATATTTGTTAAAATTGTAGTCATTCAGCAAATCAGTATATTTGTTAAAATTGTAGTAAAAAATTCAACAATTCAGTGTTAAATTGCTGAATTTTTGATGATGATGATATTAATTTATTAATTTCAAACTGGCTGAAAATGTTAAAGTGAATAAAAAAGCTGCATTTTTAAAGGTTTTGTGTTGAGGTGTGAGTTAAATTGCTGGATTTTTGTTGTTAATTTATTGATGCTTATTCAGTTATGTGGTGATTTTATAAAATATAAAATTGAATTCAAATAGTGTCTAAATAAATATTTTCTTGTTAATAATATAAAGTATTTATATATAATAATTTAAATGGTCTAATAAATAATTTCAGTTTCAGACTATGCATATGCCTTGCTCTCAAAGAGGAGTTGTCCGAAATGCCTTGCAGTCATCTGTACCACAAATATTAGGCTTAGTTCAAGAAATTTTTTATCAGACAGATGAAGTAACAAATATTCATCAAATGGCATTAAAATGCTATTCACATCATTCATACTT
>NW_019392628.1:525377-539868 GCF_000671375.1 Centruroides sculpturatus
GTTAGTTTGGCCTGTTGGAATCCTAAGTACTTGTAGAACTCGCCCTCTTCCATGGATTCAATAACGTCTCCATTTCCAAGTGCAAAATCTTCTTTCTTCAGGATTCCTTTTTCTATGTGAAGTTTTTTGCATTTGTCTAGGCCAAACTCCATTTGTATGTCCTTAGTGTATGAATGTGTGATTTGTAGGAGTTGATGAAGTTGTTTCTGTGTGGATGCATAAAGTTTTATGTCGTCCATTTACATGAGATGTGACAGCATAAACTGTGTTGTTTTTTCATGTCTGATATTGTAGCCATATTGTTTGTTGTTTAACATGTTGGATAATGGGTTCAGGGCTAGGCAGAACTAGAGAGTTATTATTATTATTATTATAACAAGATTTATGATTATTATAATTAGTACTATGATATCTATTATTTCATACAATGTTAGTCTATATATTTTATTATTGGTTACATATAACATGTTAAAATATATTGTAACTTGCAGAAAAAACTGATGGAAATGAAATTTTTATCAGTTTTACTGGAACCTGCTATAATAATTCAATCATCAATTATATGCGGTTTCGAAAGTAATATTATTTGCATTAGCTTATGGTTATTTAATTTGTATATCTTACATGTGCATTGGCAACTGATTGGTATGATAACTGTGGGTTTATTGAGTGTCAATAAACATGAAACATAGTGTATTAGGAAAAATGGTATTTTCTATTTTTATTTATCTTTTTATCTATGACTATCTTTATATTTTTATTAATGCATTTACTTTGCTTGTCCAAAAAAACCTTATAAGTAGCATATGCATTGCGGGTCAACCCATGTAACTTCTTTGTCATTGTTCTTTCGTTTCTGTTTCAATTAATCTCACAATAAATATTTTGATATCTGAATTTTACAAAATCTGACTCCAGCATCACTAAAGTACACTCCAATGAACAAGAAAAACAAAGTTAAAAACAAGCTTCTGGAGTCTTTCACTTAATCCAGTTTAATTATGATTATCGTTTTATTATGACAAACATTGATAATGTTAGTAATATTCTTTTCAGTTTCTTTACAATGTAAGTCATATATTCAGTCATTGTGTATTTATGAACTATTTTAAATCAAGACTTGGTAAGAAATTTCTTTTTGCACCTCAGCTAATAAGGGAAATCTTTTTCCTAAGGTATTTTCAGTGAAAATTTAAAAAAGATAAATATCAGGTTAACGATGCCAAAATACCCAACTATCCCTAAAGTAGTCAAAGCATTGTTAGCTCTCAGTCATGGCAATGCAGATGTTGAAAGAGGGTTCTCCATTTCTACATGGGTTCTGACAGAAGACAGAACTTCTTTGTCAGAACAAATGATGAATTTATTGTTGATAGTAAAAGATGGACTCTGTGTTTACAACAATAATGCCTTTTTGGTGCCAATGACAAAGAAGTTACTTGGGTTGGCCTGAAATGCATATGCTACTTATAAGGCTTTTTTGGACAAACAAAGTAAACTGAAAGAAGAAAAAAGGACAAGGAAGGAAGGAAGAGAAAGGAAGCGGAGGATAAAATAAAAGCACTTGAACAGGAGAGAAAGGAAATTGATATTCTTGAAGCCAAGCTGAAGAAGAAAAAGAAGAAGAAATGCAAAGGAAAATGAGGTGTAGAATGTTTGAAGAAGCCACTAATAGACTATGAAATGTGATTGAGAAAAACAATGTTGAAGAGATACATCTTGCCCAAGGAATAGTGGAAAGTGCAAGGAAAATTTAGTGTGATGAAAAGGAGAAAACAAGAGAAGTGTAGAAACTGCAGCATGACTTAAACAAAAGAAAACCTTCAATTACAAATTTTTTAAACAATAAATCAAAAAATGTATCTTGAAATAAATGGCATTTGAAATTTGGCATGTTATATGGAGAGACATTCTGGTAGTTATGTTACTCTTCCATTTCCTTTGCTGTATAAAGGTAGGAACTCTGTATAGGCCACTTAAAAACTTAATGCAGGCTTAATGCAGTCTTGTTGGTCACTTTTCTGGAGTATAAACTCAGCCTAACTATTTTCATATTTAATTTTTTCAGTTCACTTAATAATCAATTTAATATCATATGCAATGTTATTGATACAAAATGTATGTGTGTGTTTTTTTAATAATGCCTCTTTTAGTTCACTTTAACACTATTAGCTTTTTTTCAGTGTGAACTCTCTTTTTTCACTTTTTTTCACTGCCTTGACTGCTTTAAGCCCTGCAGTACTGTCCCAAAGATGTTCAAATGACTGATGTGGCAACTTTGTGGTGGTCAGTCACTCCAGGTATATGAAGTCAGTATTCTGCTTCCTAAATTAGTTCATTATAGTATGAGCATAATGGTAAAGACATTATCATCCTGAAACATTAGAGCCATCAGGATGAAAATCATAGATTGCAGAAACATATGGTCATCCAGCACTTTAACATAGTCATTTGACTTCATAGTTTTCTCAAAAGTGACCAATGGACCCAAACTAGACCAAAAAAAAAATACTCCCAAATCATTACAGATTTTTCAAAATCTTGAACAGTTTCTTGAATACAAGCTGGATCAAGTGCTTAATCGGATTTGCTTCATATATATTGGCAACTAGCCTAGCAAAATCTGATGATTGTTGATTCATCATTAAAATGACACTTTTTTCCAAACATCAATAGTCTAGTCTTGGGCTCTTCAGGCAGCTGAGTAGTTTGTGTTGAAAGGAACAGCTCTGAAGACCCATATTCAATAACAAATATTGAAGAGTTCTGATTGATATGTTGTATCCCATTTAGTGGAATGTTATTGCAAAGTTTATGATTGAATTTTCCTTGGTTTTGCTTAACAAAATGCTTTATTATGCTCATCCAGAATTTCTTTTCTGCCACATTTAGAGTAATTTGCATCTTTTTGTCCATATTGAAACCATTTATTCTTGACTCTCTTACACTAGTCTGTGAAACTTGAAGTTTATCAGATATTCTTTTAAATGTCATACTAGTTTGTCATGGGAAATTTGTTGCCCTGTGACAAACCTTGACCATGAAATATTTGTTTAAAAATTTACTGCTAATTTTTTCAAACAAATATTAAAATAATTTTTTGTTTACAAAAATTATTATTGGTAACAATCTAAATTAGGTTAATGATATATTTAATAAATAATTTTAGAATCAAAATTAACCATTACATTTGTTTATATTAATTTTATTAATATAATTTTTACAAAATGATTATCTCAGATTTAATAACTGTTTTAGTATGTAGGTGACATTTGTTTTGGAAAAGTTACTACACTTTTTATCAGAATTTTTTAAAACGTTATAGATTCTTAATGATACAAACACAAATGAAAAATTGAATATGCATTTTCTGTTGTGATCTATTATTTTATGACAACTTTACTTTCAATATTTTCACTTTTTGCAATAAAAACTGTTCTCTTGCTTAAATAATTTTTAAAAAATCAAAAGTTTACTATTCTTTCCCTTAAATGTATTAAAATATTTATAAACATAACTGTTTTTTATTTTTTAACCAAAAAAATATTCTCTTAAATCATTATTTAAATAAAAATAGAAATTATATATTGTAGATAAAATTTTTATTTTAGATGTCCAAATTCTATCTTGAAATTAGTTGGACAGATAATTAAATTGGAGGATTTATTATCAAAAGCAATTCAAGAAAAGGATATGGTAAGTTTCATATAATATAAAATCATATTATATTTAATTGAAGCTCAGTAGACAGGCTTGCTTCTGATAAAGAGTTGAACCTGTCTATCTCAAACATGTTTATCTTGAAATTTATTTCTTCTACTGCATTTTCAGCCTAAATTCAATATATTTTCTACATTCATCTCAAATAATTTTCTCCCAAAACTTCTATATCTCAAATTACAGACTGAAGTGTCAATTACAGTTTCAAAGCTCAACGACTACATTTTGATAGCATAAATTGTAGTTAAGAAACATCTCTTGAAATACAGTACATAGTTGCAATTAACACTGCTTTTCTCTGATTGGCTACAAATTTGGTTTGGTTTATTTATTTACTGCAATATGATGTGGGCAATCTGCCAAGGGAGATGCTTCTTGGGAGGACATTAGATGGGAAACTGGCTCCTATTTAAGTGTTATAAATGTAAAGAAAACTTGGAAACACATGGCCAGCCTGTTGCTGACGCATGAACCCACAACCAACTAACTAGTTACCAGTGTTCACTGGTTTTTATCACCTCGACCACTGGTGATGAAAAGCTGAGTTTGGCTTGCATCTTATTGGTTGAAAAAATTCAGGCATAAAAAACTATTGACAAACTATTTCTGTTATTGTATGTCAAAAATTTTTTTTATTTATATCTAATACAGGTATGTACTTTACTTGCTATTGTATTAATAAAATACTGTATCTCCATTCAACCTGTCTATCTCAAATTTTTTCCCTCATTTCCATGCAATTTGACTGTAAGCTTAAATCTTATCAAGAAAAAGATAATTAAAACTTAAAACTCATGCCAAATTAGCATAAGCATTTTTGGAATTGTAATCAATTGCAGGAAAAAAATTATCTACTGCATAATATGATTTAATCATAATTATTTGATCTGTAATCTGTTAAAGTAATAAAAATACATACTGTGTCACTTCAGTTATAAACCTATCCTAAAAGCTTAAGAAATACACAATGTAAATATCTGGTATGCACATGGAACATATGTAGGAGAGCAGGATAGACAATCCACAGAGAGAGGGAGAGAAAAGTGTTTGGAGTTGTGTTGGAAGGTTGACAGTGGAACTGAAGTTGAACAGATGGAATTGGATTCAAAATTATTTGTTGCAAAATTCTCTTGGAAATAACTTCCCAAAAGAAGAATATACAAATTGTAGATAAACTAATGAAAATAGCAATATGTCTATTTAAAAGAAATACACAAATACATTGTATTCAAAATCTAAATTATCAAATGTGTTTTAGTCTTCTCAAATATGATTAATGAATTAGTATTTTAGTAGTGTAATTAGAAATTAAATGTTAAAAGTCAAGTAAGAATGTATAATGATATATTGCTTTGACTAAAAACTGTGTTTAATAAACAAATAAATACAGAAAGAACAATAGAACAGCACAAGCCTTCTGTGCTACGGAACATGGCAGAATGCAACAAAAAGAGCATGTGAAAATTTTACACCCCCCTGGCAGTTGAGGAGAGTACAATATGAAATTCACATTCCTTGACATTAATAGACTAGATCAGTGGTTTCCAAACTTTTTTGATTCTAGGCACTCTTGCTAAATGCAAATTTTCCCATGGCACCCTATGTCAAATTCTAACAAGTACATTAAATTCTAACATTATAAAAATTTTATAACATTTCATGGCGCTCCTGTGAGGAAACCATGGCACAAACTTTGGGAACCGCTGGACTAGATCATTTATGGAATGAAATTCATATCTGGAAAATTCCTAATATGATTCATGAACTTACACAATTTGACGGGAAACTCTTTTGGTCTGGATGCGAACTTTCTCGTTTGTGAGTTTGGGCTGTTCATATTTGGCCCTATTTATAGGATATACAGGTGTGTAATTTAGTGTCCATCCAATGGCTATGGACGATTCAAGTCACCTGAGGAGAGAGGCAACAAGGAACTTGTTCAGTTCGTATCAGAGTCAACATCTCTTCTTGGGAACTTCCTTAGAAACAAAAGAAAAGTATTAAATTTAAGAAAAGCATCAGCCCAGATTCTCACATTATTAATCTGAGTTTAAACTTAAAATATTTATATAGATAATGGGAAGTTTTGATTTTTAATTACAAAATGAATAATAAAGACTATTAGTCAGAAAAATTAGGTACATAAAATAATTACTTGTAAATATTATTTTCAATTTGAAATAATAATCTTTTAAATACCAAACAGAAAATTTTAAATGTTTTTTGTTAAAAATGAGAGTTGATGGAATTGATTATTAATTTTAAAACCTGTCTTGAATATTAAAATTTGTTTTTTTTCTACAAATTTACCTTAATTTTTTATGCATATTTGCTATCTCTGAATCAGATTATGTATTTGAAGCCAGTAAAATATTTTATTATGACCCCTAAGGATGAAGTATAGGAATACCATTATGTAATTGAAATAAAGGGACAGTAGTTATAGCAGCAACCATCATAATTTAGTGTGCAAGTAGTTTAAAAACCAATTTTTTGTCAGTAAAGTCACAATGGCTGTTTTTTTGATCCAATAGAGCAGGTGTGGCCAAACTTTTACTTTTTAGGGGCTACTTTTTTGGTATAAAATAGTCTGTGGGCAACTATGAATATGGGCAAACAATTTTAGGATTTTTATATGCACATGCGTTAACATTCATTTGCATTGTTCATCGGGATAAATACAAACTGTATGGGTATGTTGCACGGACAGTCTATTATTGTAAGAATAAATTATTGAATTAAGATTTTTAAACATTAATTTAAGTGAAAGCAAATTGTTCAACTTTAGCTTCGCAGGCTACTTTCAAAACCTTTACAGTCAACCGGTCGACCACGGTCTACGTGTTGGCCATCCCTGCAATAGAGCATTATCTTGTAGACTTCTTGGAAGTTGGTAATACAGGAAACTTAGATACAGGGCTGGAAAATTATCATTTTTTTACCATCTCTGACTTTGGATACATACAACAATTTAGAGACTAAATTACTATGACAGACTTTTATATCATAAATGCAGAAAAATCTACAGGTGTCCAATTCAGACTATCAAACAGTAAACTTGATTTTGTCTTATAACCAAGTCTGTTTTAATCAAGAATTTTGACTTTGGAATGGATATTTTCAGTTTTCTGACACTGACTTCTACGTATTTATATACACTCATTGCCATAAAACTAGCACATCAAGGAGTTGTCATATCACTACAAAAGTTGGCATGCAATAACTCTCAAGCAGATATGGAAATGATTAGTTATAGTGTGATGGCTCATCACATAATGCCAGCAGAGGGTGTTAAAGTGCATACCCCTTGACCTATAAGAAAAATGTATTAAAGGCATCCTGTCTGTAATTTACCTGTTGCAGAGGGATGCTGTGTCACTAGAGATGCCTTTCATTGCAATCAAAGACCATATGAAGAACTAACCAAGTTTGAGAGTGGAAGGATCATTGGGTTGAGAAAAGCTGGATGGTCATCATGCAAATAGCCCACCACCTAGACCATTCTGACAATACTGTGAGGTGGTGTTGGGACAGCGGACAAGAGAGAGCTTGCAAACACCATGCCAAGGCTTAAGATTCCCTCATTAGACCACCAGCTGAGAGGACCACCTGGACCTCTGACAAGCATGTACATAGCCAACCATATCATTGTCTACCATCTAAACACAGGTGGTGCCATCATTACAGGCCCATGTCTGTCTGTACCATTTTGAGGCACCTGGGTGAAGAACATTTTGTATTGCAGCAGCCATTACATGTGCTACCATTGACACCACCTACCATTGCCTCTGTTTGGAGTGGTATCGCTTCTGATGGAATTTGATTGCAACAGAATGAAACCAGGTTGTCTACAGTGACGAATCCACATTCAGTTTGATTTGTTTGTGGCCTTGTTTGTGTATGGAGGCCTTGTGATAAATGCCTCAATCCTGCCTATGCTATATAGCAGCACACCACCCCATAGCTGTTGTGATGGTTAGGAATGCCATCACATATGACATGACAGCTGTGGTAGATCTCTAGTAGTAGTGATCCAAGGAACCATGATAGCAGAGTGGTATGTTAGTGACATCCTGCAGCCATGTGTTGCCTCTAGTGATAGGTCTCTCAAAAGCCAACAGGATAATGCTTGACTGCATCCAGCAGGGGTGTCACAGAACTGCTCTGTCACATTGCCACACCTCTCAGTCTGGCCTTCTCAGTCTGGATTTGTTACTGATTGAACATGTCTGGGATCACCTGGTTGCCAAGTTGGACAGTCTAAGAGTTTGGCCAAACTAAGAGGACACCAAATGGCACCTGTATGCCTCTTTGCTCATCCACATCACATTGTGTATTCATGCTAGAGGTGGCCCAACAGGGTACTAGAACCTTTCTTTTGTAGTTTTTCCTGCAATAAATGATCCTTCTGCTTTCATTTTGTAATCACTTACACTCGCACATATACAGTTTTGTTTGATTCGGGCAACTTTTTCTTGGTAAGTAAATGAAAACCACTTACACTGTTTTTAAAATCACCATTAGTCATGGACATCTGACTGAGTAATGGCAAAAAAATGACTTTATGCATAGAAAATGACTTTATGGAAAAAGTATATTTTTTAATGATTGAGGATTAATTGATGTAAAACTGTTTCTGTAGGAAGAAAAGTTTTAGGGAAAAATAGAGGCATCACTCTGTTACTCACACCATATCTCTGTTTATTTTTTTATAGGTGATTTCATAATTAAAATAATTTTCAATGTTGTTATAAAGCAGATTTATCAGTTTAATTGATTTGATGAAATGTGAAGATAGAAATGTCAATTTTAATGTTTGAATTTTTTGTGTAAAAAAAAATAATAGTTAGATGGTTTCCCATGCTAATAAAACAATTTGTAGAAAAATTTTTAACCTTATTTAAATTATTTGAAACTTATGCATAAAGTATAAGTATTCTTCATTTAATTCAAAATTTTATTTTTATGAAAAATATGTTTCTTCTAATATTGTTATAAAAACAAATGATGGAAAAATTGTTCATGTAAGCATCTTATTCCAAATGTCAGCATAGAAAATATTGAAATGCAGAATTATATACAGTTTTAGATTTCATATTTTTATCAGTTTACTGATAAGAGTACAGATGTCCCTTATATAAATAACATAGTATTACATTCCAAAAAAGAACTGTTATGCAAATCTGTGCTATACGAAACAAAGGACTAATGCAAAACATGGGGTTAGGTTCCAGAAGTTAGTTAAAGTATACTTTTCTTTTTCATCACTAAGAGAAATACATTTATTAAAATGATCAATAATTTATTTTCAATCAACAATTAAATAAAAATTACAATTAAAAGTACTGTATTATGCATTAATATTAATTTTAGTTAAACAAGGGCATTTTGTTTGTACAAAGTATTGTCATTTGAGGGTTTTTGTTTTTTGTTGAAACCTCTTCATTTTTTTATTTTTACCATAAAAATTTTTTATGATTTCAGAAAATACAATTAAAAATATTAATCAAAATTTTGTTTTAGTGGTTTGCATTTGTTTAATCGAGGACCAAGCAATTTATTTTCCAGAATTTATGTTCAAATACCAAATTGTTTGAGTTAGAAACAGTTCCAAGTATTGAGATATCACCATATTTTATTCATCATTTCTACAAATGATTACTTACCCACAATTTAAAAATGTTAGTAACACTTTTTTAGGGACATTTAAAGAACATTTTTAGGTAAATGTTAAAAAAAGGTTAATTATACTTACCTAAAAATGTTTAAATAAACTATTAAATACAAAAATTAATGTATAAAAACAAAACACAGTGACACTCTTAAGGGCTAAAGTCTGAAAGCAACAATGATGATACCTGGTTGATAGGAAAGCTAGGGCAAGGAAGAAAAAAATTGCACTATTGGTTTTCATTAAAGTAAACCAGATGAAAAATATCTAATTATTATAAAATAAAATATTTAATATTGAGTAGTAAAGTATTGTGAATTGAATTATATATTCAGATCATTAAAGGAGTTCAGTTAATACTGTAATTTCTGATTTTTTTTAATAAATTATGCTTTATCAAAAAAATACATATATAAATTCATATGATTACATAAGAAATATTAAAAACTATGTAATGTTTCAAAATATATTTATTAATATAAAATTATGAAATTTATATCTGTCATTTAACTTGTGCTTAAAAGCTGATTCTAGTAGTCTTAATTTTAATATAATCCTACTTCAGTAGTTATACATTTTTCAACTTATCAAAAATTTTTCTATGGATTAAAATCATTGTTTTTTTTTGTTTAGGATATCTGTTGCTGTATATATGGTTTGTTCATTGCTTTAGGAGAGACACATTCCAAGCTACTGTTAAACACAATTTTGGAGAGAGAAGAATATCGGGATACAATAATCAAATTAATTAGTTTAATATTAGTATGTTTAATAATTTTTTATAAAAAAAGAATATCTTTTATTAAATAATAATAATAAATTATTAATTTTGTAGCAATGTAGTCGTACACCTGGTCACTATCCAATTGATGAAATATGTAGTGAACAAACTTTTGGTTTTTGGTATACATTACAAGTAAGTTAAGTTTTTTGTAATAATAATAATTAGTTATAAATTCATGTAAAATATCTGAAAATAATTCATGAATTAATTTTGTGTAAATATTAAGAATTTATTTAAATTTAATTTATTAATGCAGCAATTTTAAAATAATTATACAGGGTGTCCACAAAGTCTGGGTACATAAGGATTAACACATACTTTTAAAACAAAATAATTTTATTTGATTTTAATATTAATAAATAACATTTTCAATATGATTTCCATCATTTTCAATACATAATTTGAGTTCCTTGCAAAATTCAGGTGAACTCGATTAAATAGGTCTGTATTGCCATCAATTTCAGCACACTGACTGGTAATGGTGTCCACAAATTATGGCACATCAAATTATGTATTGAAGATGTTATTTGTTAATATTAGAATCAAATAAAATTATTTTGTTTTAAAAGTATGTGTTAATCTTTATGTACCTAGACTTTGTGGACATCCTGTAGTTTAAAATTATTATAAAATACTGCATTAGAAAATAACTACAATAATCTATAATAACTGAATGTGCTTTAGTTCACTCACCAAATCAGAAAATCCAGCAGTAAAACATTAAATTTAAGAAATGCTTGATAAAAGCAAATGTTTTCAATCATTTTCAGCAATTATCTTCAGGTTTATATTGAATGATCCACTTTCTTACAAAGTAGTGGCTTTCTGGACATTAATCAAAAGAGCCTTCACACATTCTTTCAGTGTGGAGGACAGGAGGAAGAAACTAAATCACATTAAACAAATTGCAGGGCAAAATGGTTACCCCATAAAAATTATTAAGTGCTTAATTCATCAACAACATTTGCTAATCAAGAAAAAAGCAAAAAACTGGATGAAAGATTTCAAAATAGTTAACTATGTGAAACAATTCACTCCTGTCCATAGAGAAATAGCTAAGATCAATAATTGTAAAATAGCACCCAAAAAGAATCCTACTATATATAAATTACTAAGGAATTCCAAGGATCCCAAAGACCTACAAACATACCAGGAGTGTATTCTTTTCCATTGACCGATAACAGAATTGGAAAGAAATTAGAATACATTGGGACCACTTCATGTTCTCTAAATATATGAAAAGAAGAATATAAGAAGTCAATTAGAAAAGGATTTACAACAACAGCCTTAGCAGTCTATGTTAATAATGATTAAGTGCAAGTGCACCTAGAAGAAGCACAAATAATACACCACACACAAGCTAATGCATATCTAAAATATCTTGAGAAAACAGATATATACAAGTACAAAGCTAATGAAAAAGCACGGACCACCAATTACAAAAAAATTGACACGCTATCATTTGCAAGAAAATCATCAATCGAAATAATATAAAAATTAATTTTATATTATTATTATAAAATTTGTTTTTATATATAAATTAGAATATAAAAAATATATAAATCTTATTGGATTTAGGAGTAGACTTTACCAAATACAACATGGCAACAACCAATTGGAAAAGTGTTCCATTTAATTTGAATTTGTAAAGACTATTCCATGCATTGTTCTATATTGTTAATTAATGTAAGCCTGAAGTTGATCATTGAAAGTGAATGAACACATTTGTTTTTATCAAGCATTTCTTAAATTTAACATTTACTGCTGGATTTTCTGGTTTGGTGAGTGAACTAATAACCACAGTAAGTATAATTTTTAAGACAATTGAAATTAATTGTAAACTGTATTTAAAATTAACATGTGATATACTGGTTAAGATTGATAATATTTCATGTTACCAGATGTTGAGTCTGATAATGCAAAAAGACTGTTTAAAATGCCTATTTACATGAAGATGATAACTTCAACTAAAACTTACAATAAGGAAAATTTTATAAGTGTATTTGAACTTTATATATTTTGGGACATGCTAATTCTGATAACAATGTGTGTTTAAAGTAAAACATAGTGAATTTTTACTTGTGTTTCAGTATGTTTTATTTATTCATTCAATTTTATTATGAAGTAGTTTGCATAAGGACACCTACCTAACTTTTTCCAGTATTGAAAAAAGTAACATTTTCAAAATTTGGAAATTTAGAGAGAAATTACCAAAGTTTGAAACAAAATTACTTAATTTTAAGCAAAATGGAAGATAATATAGTACTAAGCATTTAAAATTTACAGTTAGTAATTTTCTTGTTACAATGCCACAAGATGAGCATAACAATAACCAAACCGTGGAATATTAATTATTATTGGTACGTATTCTCTTCCTTGTTATAGATTCTTGCTTTTTTAGAGCCTTGTCAACTCCTGCCATCTTTCCTAGTCATCCTTTTTCCTTCTGAATCAGAAGAAATTTTCAATCTTCTTTGATTTTGATCATGGATAACACTTCTGCATGTGTAACATCAAAAAGCTAATTGAGGTTGTTGCTGAAAGTAGATTTTTTTACAGTGTTTTGGGTCTTTCTTTTTGTTGTTCATTTTTCCTCATGGAAGATTTTTTCAAGAGCTGCAATTGTGTGTTTCTGAAGACAACTAGGGATCCATGCTTTATCCTAAATTCCAATGACAGTTCTGGCAGCTAAAGTTTCACTTTCCCAAACAGTTTTCTTTTCAGTCAGATGCAAATTAAAAAATTAGTGATAATCTCTCACTTCAAAGGTAGCTTATTTCCAGGTATTTCACATGATTGTTATCTTATTAGCCAAATATTCATTATTTTAAATGCAACAATAGCATTTAAAATAACATGATTGGATTGAAAACGTTTGTGTTAAGAATAAATCTCTCAACGAGTGAACAGGTGTTGATTTAGTTATAGTTTATTATTTTCTGCTGAGCACGCTTTGGGTTGTTTATATTGCAACAATAGCATTTCTTCATAAAATAAAACCTGGAACCAGTACACTTCAACCTCAGTTTACACTAAGTTGCCTAGAAACTTATAAATTAGAAGTATACAAATTATAATCTCCTAAAAGTCAAAATATTTAATTTAATCTTTACACAACTTAGTGAGGATCATCCGTGGTTGAATTGCACTCTTTGGTTGCTTGAACTAATTGTTTCAAGTCGTCTGAATTTATAGTCTAGGTCCTAGAATGTTCCATAATACTCAGTCTATTATAGAACATATGGCAACAACATTCTGCTCCTATTGCTATACTTATATAGGATTTCTGTTCCAACAGTGAGTGGTCATATGCTTAGCATTGTGACATATTACAGTTTTTCAGATCATGGTAGCAACCCTGAAATATTATTCCAAACAACCAAATTTTACCAAATTTGTTTTTTTTTCAATAATGGAACATATTCAAAACATGCTTCATTCAACTTTAAAAACTTAAAAATAAGAACTACTCTAATAAATAAGGCAAAAATACTCATTAATTTTTGTTCTTACTTTTTTGTCAACAGATTTATTTATTATAATATATTTATTATATTATTGGGTTGTTCGGAAAGTAATTTTGTTTTTTTATTACTAGAGGAATTAGATGTATTTTTACCAACCAATTTCATTTTAAACTATTAGGGGCAGTCAAATGAAAATGAGACAGATAATATAACAAGTGTGGCATGGAAGTTGGTAATGCAGGTAGGTGTGTATATAGAAGTGCCCCCTATTGGGAATCAGGGAGGAACAGCATGAACATTCACCACTGTGCCATTTGTCTGTTAGAAGTGCTTGAAGTGAGGTTGGCGAGTCGTGTGTGCATTCAACATCACTATGGAGGTTCACTGCTTGTTGACTTTCTGGAACACAGCGCCACAATTAACACACAGCAGTACATAGAAACTTTGCAAAAATTGAAGCGTGCCATCAAATCCAAACACCCAGAAATGTTGACAGACAGCATCATTCTGTTGCAGGATAATGCCCACCCACATGTTACCAAGGTTGTTTTGACTATGCTGCAGAAGTTTCACTGGAAACTTCTGCAGCATAGTCCATACACATCTTCCATACAGTTCCAATTTCTCTCCCTAAGATTTCCATATTTTTGGAGCCCCAAAGAAAGGCATTTGTGGCCATCAATTTGCTTCGGATGAAAAGGTAAACGCCTGGGTACAATCATAATTTCGTAGGCAACCGCAAACATTTTTCTATGAAGGCATTGACCATCTTGTCTCACAGTGGGATAAATGTATTAACAGTTATGGCAATTACTTTTGAAATAATAAACAGTTTACTTACTTTTTTCC
>NW_019392628.1:541272-625384 GCF_000671375.1 Centruroides sculpturatus
AACTATCAGAAATTTCACAACATGCCAAGGAAGAGAGGAAGGAGCAATTAAATAATTAAAATTATAAAGGATTAAAAAATATATATATAAAAATGGGGAATATCGCACTTCTGATAATCGCTGCAAGTGTATGGGCTAAATTTGGAGAATCCGTTCTTCTCGCACGGACAACTGTATGTGGCCGGCTCACACGTCAGAGAACCTTCTGATTTATTCGTGTATGCACCAGACGGAAAAACAAAAAATATTGTGTATCCACAAACACTCCAATAAATAAATAGAATTGAAACGACACTTTGAAATGTTTTCCCGATGAAAATGAATAATAATAATAAGTTTCAATAAAAATAATAAAATGTAAATTGAATTTTTTCATAACGAGTTTGCTTGAATTTCCTTTCTTCTGAGATCGCAGCAATGAACGACGGGTAAGCTAGTTTCAATATAAAAATATTGTGTTTTTTTCCACAGAAAAAAAAACAAAATTACTTTCTGAACACCCAATATATAAGTTGACTTGTTAAATTTTAACTTATGAAAGTGTCATTTTCTTTCATTTACTTGATAATTCAATTTTTGTTGTAAAATTGTTTAGTGCATGGTTTTCTGTTGAATATGAGATTGAGTGAATGTTTTAAATTTTTATATTAATTGAATTCAAAAGCTATAACAATTGCATTCTTGAAAATATCAAAAGAAATAAAAGTAGAGAACGAGGAAAAATGACCGGATTCTACTGCTTTATTTTATGACTTAAAATATTTTAATTTTTAAATATTTTTAATATAACTATTTTTTAATAGGATGAAATTGTTGCATCTGAACCAGCAAAATTTGAATCATATTTGAGATTATTTCATCCATTATTCCAATCTCTAGTAGATACTTACTTAATTAAAATTCAATATCCTACAGAAGATGCTTATCAACAATGGCATAATGGTAAGTTAATTTTAAATAGTTTTATGTATAAAAAAAAAAAGATAAATATAATGAATAAAACTATCCATATTTAAGAACTTACAAGTAAACTTGTTTAATTATTTTTTTTTTATTTTGGTATCTGAATAATATAATCAGCTAACCAAGTACAATCAATCAAGAATAATCAATTTCTCTATTATCTTTAATAATAATTTTATTTATTCTGTATTTATATTTTTAACTTTTCTTATTTATACTTATGACTGATATGTACTAGATTATACTTGTCTAGTATAAAAAACTTTTTCAAATTTATTTGTTTTTGAACAGTGTTGTTCATTATAAAAAACATTAATCCATTTCAAACTTTTTTATTATTATTTATTCAAAAATATTTAGAGAAATTACAAGTTTTTGTTTTAACTAATTGTTGTATGAAAGATAAAAATACTGGAAAAAAATTAGTATCATTAATTTTTAGCAAAAATTTTCCACACATCACTATCACGATTTAATTTTCATTATGTTTTCAATCATTAAAAAATATTTAGATAATGTTTATATAATTATATATGTATATAAATATATATACATATATAATTTCAGATCCTTCATCATTTCTGTAACTATTTTTTGACATTTCTCTGTTTTTAGATATGCATTCTCTTGCTATGCAACATAGAAAATGCAGGCTATAGAAAACCTTTGTTTGGTCATTTTCAAATCTTGTAGAATACAAAAAATTTATTACAGCATGTCATAAATGATAATTTAAGATTATATTTATGAATATGTTTATTTGGTGTAGGGTCTGCTTGTTATAATCAGATATTGTTATCAGTCATCTAATGTTAAAATAATAATGAACAAACAAACAATTTTGGGTCATTTAATATTATCAAAATTAGCAGATCCCAAAACAAAAGTTAAAATACACTTTTAGAACTTTGTTTATTATATATATAATTAGAATCTGGTTAGTTGTCATTATATTTAGGTAAATAGGAATTTCTAAGCTGTCTTTTTACTCAGTCTCAGCATATGGTTGATAACATGCAATTGTTATCAGCCATATGCTGAGACTGAGTAAAAAGACAGCTTAGAAATTCCTATTTACCTAAATATAATGACAACTAACCAGATTCTGATTATATGGCTGATAACATGCAATTGTTATCAGCCATATCATGCTTTAAATGTTAACCATTAATTGATTTAATTGTTATTAGCTCATAGTACCATAGTTGAAATTGTTTGCATTTTGGTACTTCAATTACAGTGGGTGATCGGTTAATGAACATAATCCGTTCCAAGACTTTGTTCTCTATCCGAATTGTTCGTTAACCAATTATCAATTTACCATAGGTTTGTATGGGAATTTGATTAATTCATTCTGGAGACCTCAAAAAATAAAAAATAAGTTGACCCCCTATAACACTGTTGATAATTCCATTATTTATGAATTCCATGTTGTACGAGTCACTTAGATTTTACAAATTTATATATTCTGGTCACTTTCCTCAGACATAGAGTATTTTTAATTTGCCATATTGGGAATACATGATATGTCGAAATTCACTTTTAAATATTGCAAGTTTACTTAACTGAGGCTTATTTCTAGACTCTTGAACACAGAAACAAATAGTATTTCTGCCATTCATATATTCTCTTCCTAATCTTTTGACAAGATAACTTTATAATAAACAATATTTGGAATTTCTTGCTGTGCAAAACAATTCAATTCTTTAGGTGGCTTTGTAATTGTACATGATTTGCATATAATGGATACATTACAATTATATTAACATTACAAATCACATACATCCTGAAATTTTGGTGTAGACCCTGAAAAAAATAGAATATATTTAAAATAAATTGATACAGAAATTTAAATTCTGCCGTATTGGTATGAAGAAACAATGTTTTGGTGAACTAGTGAAGAGAAAAACAACGAATGTTTTTCTCTAGTGTTTGTCTCTAGTTTTCACTAGTGTAAGCTGGGGAGGTTTGTTTAAGCAGTTGTTTGTATTCTATTTTATTCTTCTGAACATTTTAGCAAATCAATATTTAATAACAAAATCAAATTAATGTGAATATGTATATGCAAATTTTTTAAAAATGTATAAATTTTATGCAAAAATGTACAATTTATGAAAAACATGTTTTTCTTATTTATTTAGCTATTAACTGTATTTTCTCAAAAGGAATATCTAACCATATTGTAGGTAATGATGGGTTACATCATCAAATATCCAAAATATGCATTTTATGCATTTTTATCACTTCAGTGATTACAATAAACAGATTGTATTGTAAAATGGTAAAAATGGTAAATATTTATGATGAAGTAAAATATACACAAATGTATATTTCATTTCTTCACCTTTTTTAACTATTTTTTATAACTATTTATAAATAATACTTATACTCAAAATTTTTAATAAAGTTCTTGGAAAGTCTTTACGAAGAATTCATAAGCAGTTTTCCAAAATAAAAATGAATACATAATTAATATAAAAAAAAAAAAAAAAAAAACAGAAATATTAGAGAAAAGATTTCTAATGAACAGTGAAATTTAACATAGAAAATTGCTCTGTTCTGAAGAATGTTTTCCTTGTAGGCAGATTTTTGTTTTATTGAAGTTCTGTTGGGAGAGGTTTTACTGCATAAATAAACTAGAGAAGTGTCTTGTTTGTGTGCTTATTTGACATCAATGTGTTTGCATTATAATTGTATAATAGATATTATTATTTAAGACATCTTTCTATAATACATATTAATATTTTATATAATGGTGCATTTTAATACATACTAATTATTAAATAAATAATTTTTTTAGATGAAAAAGAGTCATTTAGGTGTTACCGTCAGGATGTTGGTGATTCTTTCGTAAGTGAGATTTGTAAAGTCTGTTTTATTTTATATATATATATATGTTAAGTAAATATATTTTATCTAGATGTACTGTTATAATATCTTGCGTGAATCAATGCTAGCTAATCTCATGGCTCATTTGAGTGTTGCTGTCAACAGGGCATCAGTTAATCCTTCTGATTGGCAAGTAAGATCTTTGTTTTATTACATATTTGAAAAAGTTGATTTGATGAATGCTTTGTGTGTGTGTGTAGCAATTGTATATATTTCATATAACATTAAATTTTGTTTCCAGTATTTAGAATCTTGTCTATATGCATTTCAAGCAATTGCAGAAAGTGTTGACTCAGAAGAAAAATACTATTTACCACAATTCTTTTCTAATTTACCAAAAATATTACTTCAAAATGTTCAAGTTATATCAACGACAATGGATGCAATAGGTAATTTTCTCAATGAAAAAGATTTATAACTAATACTTAAAAATTTTAAAAGATTTTTAGTTTAATGTTTTAGTTTTTAATTTATTGTTTGTATTTTTTAACTTTAAAGGATCTTATGCTGAATGGATTAATGTTCATCCAGAAGTTTTAGAGCATGTAGTACCAATACTAATGATGGGAATTCAAAATACTGATGTATCACCAGCTTCTACAATGGCTTTGAAAGACATTACACGTGATTGTCAACCTAGTCTAGCACCATTTGCAGAGCAAATTCTTTCTACTAGTCAAGTAATCATAATTTATTGTAAATCATAAAATTTCATTATAAATATATATTTATTATTTTGTTATTTGAAAATGAAATGTTATATTACATAAATTTTATGTAGGAAGCATTATCAAATTTGAAATCTCGGGAATGTATTAGACTTATGAGTACTATTGGTCAAGTTCTTTCCATCATGTCTTTGGATTATATTATGTCTTATTTGGAGACATTATTAACACCAATAATACATCAGTTACAGCAAACTTTAACAGAACAGGTAAATGCATATTTAAAAAATTTCATTAATAGAATATTTGTTTATAATTCAAGTTTTTTTCTAGCAGTCTTCCACTTCAAAAGCAACTGTTATTCTCAATTTAAATATTTTATCTATGTTATTTTCTACCCTTGATATTCGTCCAAAAGACGATACACAAACAAACAAAACTTTGGAAAACAAAAAAGATCTACCACAACCAGTTTTTCTTGTTTTAAAGCAAGTTATGCCTTTATTAATGACTTTAGCATCTAATTGGATGTCAGATGAACATATTACAGAGGTAATATTAAATTTTAATACTTAAAATGTGTTAATGAATTCATTAATATTTTATAAAAACTCTATTAGGCATTGTGTGATACATTAAAAAGAGCAACATCAACTTTATTAGAAGAATGTCAGCCATTGATAGATGATATTTTACAGTTACTGCTTCATATTTATCAGTTTTGCCCTCATAATTCAGTATTAGATGTGAGCAAACAGGTAGGTTGGATATCTGTTAACATTAAATACATATATTTTCTTTCAAAATTATTTGATTATTTCAAATTTTAAATAATAGATGATGATGTTATTTGGACAAGATAAAGAGAGAAAAGCTAAACTTATGTCATTTTTTGCTCAAATTTGTGCACAGTCAATCAGTCTATTTCGGACAAGTAAGTTTTTTTTAATCTTTAAAAAAATTTTTATAAAAATATTGAATATTATTACTTTATTTACCACTAAAATAAATACTTTAATATGTTGTTGGGATGCAATACAAGTAATTTCTCAGTTATTTGTCTTTTTTATTTATTAGATTTTCAGCACTTATTTTGTATATGAAATTTTTTATTGTAAATCTCTTTAAAAAAAAAAGCATATTTTTTACATATAATTTTATATTCACATATAAAAGTCGTTTTTGAAGAAGTAATTCTTTATATTATTATGAAGGTAATGAGATGAAAAATTACTTTCTTCACAAAAATTAGTTTATTGACAAAATTTTGTTCTAGGATGTTCAATAATTTGACATCCTATCTACCTTTAAGATTTATCAAAGATTCTTTTAAAAAAATGACTAACAAATTTACACATTAAGAAATATGCAGAAAAGACTAAAATGTCTTGATTTTTGCATGTCAAATCAACAGGAACAACAGTATTCCATTGCAAAGACAACCTTTTATTAGAGGCTATGCCTCTGCAAAATTATGTAAAAACAGTTTAAAAAATAGCCTTTAATAAAAGGTCATCTCTGCACTGGAAAATGTTGTTCCTGACAAAAATCAAGATATTTCAGTCTTTTCTACATATTTTTTAATTATTAAAGATTGTCTAAGAATTATCTTAAAATTGTTTATTGAATAATATATTTCTAAAACAGTTCATGCACTGGTATTTTCTACGAGATAAACCTATAATTTAAGTATAGATTATAAGATATATGAATAAATGTTGACACTATTAAAATTTTAATATCAGAAGAAATTAGGTATATACAATTACAAACAGAAGGGAAAAGTTAATTGCTAGTTTTAAACGAAAACAAACATATTCATTTATGAAATAGAAGCAATGTCAATTGTCACTTACGAGGTCTGTTCAAAAAATAGTGGACTGTTTGAATTGCATGGCTCCAGTTGGTTCCAGGGAAATCAGTTTGGTCTTGCTAGGTTTGTACAGATCGTCTGGTGATAAAGCCATTTCCCGATTACAGATATCTTTATTTGTTGATTAGCTACGCAGTTTTTAGTGAAGTGCGATTTTTTCATTTGTCAGATTTCAGAATGAATGACCTGATGGAGCAATGACTTGCTGTAAAATTTTGTGTTAAACTTGGAAAATCTGTGACTGAAACACTTGCTATGCTCAACCAGTGTGTGGATGAAACATCCCTCAGAACTAAAAAAAGCTTGCCAAGTTCAATCCAATGTCAAGATGATGCTGACAGTTTTCTTTGCTGAGTGTGTTGTTCACCATGAGTACCTCCACAAGGCTCCACAGTGAACCAGACTTACTACGTTGAAGTTCTGAAACGTCTGAGGGACGCCATTCATCGCAATAGGCCAGAAATGTGGAGGAGTGGCAATTGGTTTCTCCATCACGACAATGCTCCAGCCCATTCAGCCCTCAGAACTTGAGTTTTTGGCCAAACACTCAATCACTGTTCTTCCCCACCCCTTACTCACCTGACCTTGCTCCTTGTGACTTTTTCTTGTTCCCCAAATTCAAAAGACCTTTGAAAGGAAGAAGATTTGAGACAATTTCCGAGATTAAGGCAAATGTAATGAAGGCACTGAAAGACATTACAAAAGAAGCATACCAGGACTGTTTCAACAAGTGGAAACACCATTGGGATAAGTGTGTGTGTTAGGAAGGAATGTACTTTGAAGGAGACCCAGACATGTAACTTCTACATAAGGTACATTTTGTTTTATGATGTCAGTCTGCATATTTTTTGAACAGATCTCGTATTTTCACTTTCATTTTAAAGTTTCTTATAAAGCAAAGAGCATGGTGTCTGACTATTATTTGGGTAATTACTTAGGTATTATGATGTAGTTAATATTAGCAACCTCTACCTTAAATTTTAAAAATTAAGTACAGTTAAACCCCACTTAACACAGGGAATGTGTTCCTAGACAACAAAGCACTAAACAAAATAGCATTAAACAAGGTCATTTTAACATAGAGTAAATAGGGGATAGGTGAACATGCAACCAAAAATAAACAAATTTTACTTTAATTTTAAGTTATTTTTATATTAATTTGTATAATAATATATGTTAAATAACACAAAAACATATGCACACATAAATGCAAAGTTTATTTTTTGTGAGGAAGATCCTGGCTTTTCTGAAATTCTTGTACATCAACCAAACCTGAATATTATCGGGCTAGAAACAGCTATAATAGGCACCATCTCTTGATAAATTTAATAATTATAAATTAATTAAATAATTTATAATTATTAAATTTATCAAGAGATGGCACCTAACGCATAACTGTAATGCCAAATTGTCTATTAAATTATTAGTATTATAGCCATTTATTTTCGGCTTTTGTTGATGTATAGCTTTAAATGTATCAGGTGTAGTAAGGATGTGTGATTATGAAATTCTTGTTTTTTTGTGATAAAGTCCTGTAGTTTTATTTGTCACTTTTTTCTTTCCTTAAATTAATTAAGCAAATGTTGGTAGCAGAAGATTGCGTCCAAAATGCCTTGTTTTGCTTTTGCACTCCTTTCAAATTCTGGATCATTTGTTACAATTTGGTCAACAATTTTTGTTATTTTACCAAAATTTTACTAAGGAAGTCTGTAACAAGTTCTTTGGGTTCTTCATTTTCAGAAACTCTGTTTTCCAGTTCCACATGAATTTCTTGTTCTGCCAGTTCTTGAAGGTCGTCGTTGGTAAGGCTCTCACCAGAAACCTGCTGTAACTCCTTAATATTCTGTTCGTCTACATCTCCTAGTCCTGCTGTATCAATTAGATTGAGTTTGATCAACCTAACAATATAGTAATATGCTCTTCTCGTTGAGAATTTTTGGATACTTTCAGCCATAACTTCTTCCACACTTCATTCATGCATTTATCAGTTAATTATTGCCAAGCAAAGTTGATATTTCCTATGGCATCCATGATAATATTTTTTTTCCAAACAAACATAGATTTAAAAAAGTACACCTTTTTGCCAGCCTTTTCTGATTGGTTCATGTTCGTAAATAATTGTATTATATATGCATCAATAAAATGCCAAGATAATTTAAATCAGCATGAATTTTGAGCTTTTTTTAGGCTTTGAGCAGACTGTGTTATGTCAAATGAGCGTTAAGCGGTATCTTACTGTATAAATAAATAATTATTTATTTATACAGTTAAGCAATTTTTTAAAATGACCTTTTTTCAGTTTTTAGAAATGTAATTGCATTATCAAAGTTATCTTTTTTATTATCTAGATACTCAAGATCAGTTATAAAATATTCCATATTTTTTAATATATATAAGAACTACTGCTTTATGCTTGATTGCAGATATATCATTATTAACAAGAAATAAAATATTTTGCATAAATAATAATAATATATGTTGAAATACAAGCATATATTACTAAGCACTCAAAACTTTGCATATGTTGTTAATATCTTTTTCTACTATTCAGAGAAGTATAAATCAATATTTTAAAAATATGTATTTTCAGATCTAAGAGAAAACACAACAGTTGTAGAAATTTTATTTGAAATGCTAACTCAGGTAAGACTTGATTTGTTAATTGTTTATAAAAAAAAAACAATAATAACTCTTCAGAAATATAAAGGCATATAAATTCATATTGGATCATATTTGGATGATGGAAAATCTAATAATTACAGGCCTTGAAGTCATTTGCTTTTCTCACTTGTACTCATTTTTTGAAGTATCCTCACCTTTCAGGTCATTTGCTCACTTTTCTCACTTTTTTGGTCACTTTCAGGAACTTAATTAAGATGTGGGAGCAATCAAAAATAATTTTAAAGCTAAATGATCTGCTGAATTAGCAGACTATCGGACTGGAATTTTCTGGAAGAAAATACTCGGCCCTGAGCAAGACTCAAAACTGCAACTGCTGCTCAGTGTTGTTATGTTATAGGAAACAAAAATTTCTTTCCATATGTATAAAGTCTTTCATGCACTTAAAAAAATCCCTCTCATTACAAATTCAGAAGCCAATGTTGAGTAAAGTTATGTACTCGTGCAGTATTGTCATTATTAGCCAAAATCTAGTTCTTCAGAGTTGCATTTCTTTCTACTGAGATTAAAAATAAGTATTCTAAGCATTCTTACATTTTTGGCTGTTTTCTACAAAAATCCCTAAAATCCCTTTGTAGGGGAAAACACACTATGCAGACGAATTAATCTCTCAAGCTGACAACACTGCTGCTGCTTCTAAATTTAATTAAATATTATAATTATTAAAATTAACACAAGATAGTGGCGTAACCTCCTACCTCTAGAGAAATTATTTTGTTTCTGACCATTTAATTATCCTTGTTATAACCCAGTGGTTCCCAATTAGTTTTTCCTATGTACCATTTCAATAAAGAGCTAAAACTCGCGTACCCCTTATAGCAGAAATCTATATTAATCCATACTAATATTATAAATTTGAAGGGAATTCTGTCTGTCTGTTACCTTTTCACGTCTAAACTGCTAAACAGGTTTTAATAAAATTTGGCACAGATAGCTTACATGTTGGAGATGGACATAGGCTACATTTTACTGCGAGAAAATATCTTACTCCCACGAGAAAATTCGATATAATGCAGCCGAAGCTGTGGGTAGACAGCTAGTAATAAATAGAATAAGTCTTTTTACATTTATTACCTTTAAAATACAATTCTAATAATAATGAAAATAACATAAGGTTATTTAATTTTAATGTGACAAATGTGCACGATTTTCTTAGCACGACTTTGTAAAATATGGTTGCTTTTTTGGTCAGCTTCAGTCTCAAGTCATCTTCGAGTCGATGTCAATGACGATGTTTAGTTTTCACATTTGTCTCGGCTGAAAATCTGCTCTCGCAGAGGTATGTTGTGCAAAATGGTAGTAAATATTTTATTGCTGCTTCGCTGACAAGATGATAATGATAATTGTACAATTAACACAAATTGTGTTAATTGTACAATTTTTGTTTCTTGTGTAAGAATTTCATTTAGGTATTGTCACAAATGCATTTTTTTGATGAAATTTCGAAAATATTTTTAGTTATAAATAAACGAATTTGTTCATTTGACATCGTGTTGTAAATTGCCGAATTTTTGATGGTCCACCCATTATTCTTTTGGTTGCTTCATCTCATGCATTTAAATTTTAAATCGACCGATTTTAGATTGCCGCGCGTACCCCTTTATGCAATTTTGCGTACCCCCAGGGATACGCGTACCACTAATTGGGAACCACTGTTATAACCCAATAATTTGGCAGATCATTTGGTTTTAATTAACAATCAGGTTATGGAGTTGTCATTTACAAGAATATTTTTTACTTTATTTATTTTTAAATAATTTCATAAACTTGAGTTAAATAGAATAGTTATTTTAATGATTTCATAGCATACTGTTGACGTTTAATCACATCTATATATTCCTAAATGTATGTTTAAATTGACTACAAGTATAATTATTCCGTGTAGTAAATATTATTTTCATGAAATGTGTGATTACAGTAGACCCCCCTATAACACGGTAGATACGTTTTGTGTTTTATGAAATTCATGTTGTAAGAGTTTTTAAATACATGAACCAATCACAGCTCGGCACGTATGCAGTTTATGGACTATGGCTGTTTGAAAGGTTTTCTTCCATAAAATTAATCAATTCTAGACTAATATGACTCAGCATTTCCAAAACACACAATTTTTTGGGAATAATCCATATAAACTATGCTATAAACAAAAAATTATAGGATTATTTACCGAGTGTACACTGTTCGACGACGCCATTGCTTAAGCTTGTTTTCGTTGTGGAGCAGCGCATCGAACAGCGGGTGCGTGTTTCCTAATAAATTATTTTTCTGTGAAAAATTTGCTGAACTTTCGAGACATCATTAATATAAATATAATTTTTATGGCCGTTAAATAATAAAATGGTTTTTAGTAGGTCCGCTGCTCTTTTAAACTCAACGGTTTGTGCAATATCCGCTATTGGTCTAGATTCGACCAATCCTTTCATGACACGAGTCGGCGATGACATTTTACCGAATTATAGGAGTTTTTTGACAATGTTTGTACGGATACTGTCGCAATTTTTTCACCATCATATAGGAATTTGAACTATAGGAACCCGTGTTATGGGGGGGTCAACTGTATTTTGTAAAATGTGTGTTGCAATGGTGTCTATCAGGCTTTTAAGGGTTTCCAGGCTCTCAACCAGCATGCCAACATATTTAAACATCAAGAGTCTTGTCGGACAGTATTATCATAGCAACAATTATGCCTCACTCTGGACCTGTCAATGTTGATAGGTCATCATTTACTTTAGATGATGCATATGATGCAGAAAAATGTTCCAAATCATCCATCTTATCATCAACAGCTTCTGCAATTAGGTTGTATGATGTACAAGTGTCTGCATCAACTGCTGAACTGATTTGGGCTTTGAAAGTAATTGCATGTAACTTTTCAGCAACTTCGTGTGATGGAATTTTTCACGTGTTCCGCAAAATGTTTCCAGGATCAGTTCTTGAAATTTGTTCAATGAGCCAAAAGAAATTTCACTATACAGTCTCCCCCCCTATAACGGAAATTCCTATAACGTAGCGAAAAAATTGTAGCAACATTCGTATAAAGGATCTCCTAAAACGTCGTCGCCGACTCGTTTCGCGACAAGATTGATAGAATCTGGACCAATAGTGGATGAGCTGCTGAACTACTTTCCTCCGCCCTGCGCCAGGCTACAGAGCGGCTAAATTGAGTTTGCTATCGTCTGTACAGTATTATATATAAATTAGGTACTGTACATATAATTATATATAAATTAGGTACTGTATATATAATTATATATTAACTTATTGTATTGTAACTTTATTATAATTATATATATATATGCTTTCCACCGCCTGGCGCCATGCTATGGAGAGTTTAGGCTAGTAAGTTGAGTTTATTATTGTCTGTACAGTATGTAAATTAGGTACCGTAAGTCTAATACAGCACTAATTTTATACATTTCTTGTGAAAGAAACATTTCTTATTCAACGGCCATAAAAATTATTTATATTAATGATGTCTCCAAAGGTCAAGTTATTTTTCTGCAAAAAATTCGTTATCAGAAATCGCGGTCGCCGTTTCGTGTGCTGTTCTGCAACGAAAACAAGCTTTGAGCAACGGCGTAGTCGAACGGTGCACACTCGGTAAGTAATCCTATAATTTTTTGTTTATAGCATAGTTTATACAGATTATTCCCAAAAAATTATACATGTTTTGGAAATGTTGAGTGGAATTAGTCTAGAATCAGTTAATTTTATAGAAGTAAATCTTTCAAACAGCCTTAGTCCGTAAACTTCACACCTATCAGGCTGCGATTGGCTCATGTATTTAATCATTCCTACAACGTAAAATTCGATTAATGTGGAACGTATCTAAGCGTTATAGGGGGTCTACTGTACTGTGACAGATACCTAGGCTCCCTATTTCAAAAAACAATTGCAAAAAGACATTGATGATGCTTATTATACCATATGTTATGATGAGACCACAAATGCTGCTGGATCAAAAGAACTGCAAACATATCTACAATATTGGTCTGACAAACAGAACAAAGTTTGTAAGTTATCATCTTGAAACATTTTTTAAAGGTCATACTACAGGAGATGAGATATTCAAAAAGCTCTTTATTGCACTTGAAAATTCAAATTTGTCAATATATAAGCTATTAATGCTGGGAAGTGATGGACCTAACATAAATAAGATGATCAGCTCATGAATAAAATGACTGCAGTTCATCAGAAGAAACTTGTGAATATTGGATTTTGCAATGTGTACATTTTATACAATGTATTTCAAAAACATCTTTCAAAGTTTGATGAAGATGGTTTTGATCTAATAGTGTTGATACACAAGTTTTTTCAGTTATTGGCCAGCAAGATAGGAAAATTTTTCTGAAATTTAGGCTAAGTTTAATTTGACAAAGTTGCATTTCATTATGCATTGACCAGCACAGTGATTTGACCATTGAGAATGCAGCCAGGTGCCTTCTTTGGCAATGCAAAGCCCTTATATATTACTTTTTCATTCCACAGAAAAAACCAGGCCTTGTGACTCCTTCCTATCAAGGAGCTGCCACACTTTTAAAAAAAGACTGGTATAAAAACAGAATTGTATTTTATCTGCTCTAGTGTGCAAGTATTTACAAGTTTCATAGGAACATTTCAGAAAGAACAGCCATTAATCCATTTAATTTATAATGAAATAAGAATTCTTTTATGCATCTTACTGGGGAGAGTGTGCAAAGTTGTGCAAAGCATCAAATTTGAAACTATAAAGGATTTTGTTAAAACAGATTAAAAATGTTCACAAGTAGAACAATATGTGCCAACTGTTTGGCGTGACCTTTGTGAAGTGACTGCCCTGAAAGGAAGGCCAGCTTATGCATGTATTGGCAGGGAACCAGAACTCTGATTGTTGAATTGTGAACATTTTTAATCTGTTTTAACAAAATCACTTTCTTTTAAGTCTATGCTAAAAACTTCATTTTATTAGTAAAGTTTTATGTTTTAAATACAAAGTTGTACCAGAAAGATACAATATATTATATAAATAGCAGATTGTCATTGGCAACGGCAAAAGAGTGGAAACATCATTCGCACTTGTTCACAGAAAGTCAGTTGTTCACCTCATGTAACTGCCAAACGGAAAGTTTGTTGTTTGCAGCCAGTCCATTGCTCGAGTCACGTAACGGCCAAACAGAAAGTCCGTTATTCGAGGCGTACGTTATACGAGGCACCACTGTAATTAAAATTACCAATATTACCAACAGATATTTTAGTTAATGAATGGAAGCTTCTACAACTTGAAGAAGATTATAAGAGTCAGAGAAGAGAGGGAGTGGCCATTGATAATTACAGGAGTCATTATACAGTCGACCCCCGTATAAGATCATTGATTATTCCGTTTTATATGAATTCCATGTTGTACGAGTCACTTAGATTTTACAAATACGTGTACCGGGCTGTAAACGGCTCACGTATTTGTAAAATTTAAGTGACTTGTACAACATGGAATTCATATAAAACGGAATAATCAATGATCTTATACGGGGGTCGACTGTATTTCAAAATACAGGTAGCCCTCGGTTTACGCCGCAGTTCCGTTCCTACAAAAGCTGGCGCAAATTGAATTGGCATAAAACGAACCCATATTTACTGTGAGGTATAGGGTTAGGTTATAAAACATAAGTGAAAAATAAGCTAATAATTTTGTTTATTAATACAATATAATACAAAATACATATAAATTTTTAATTTTTAAAATGTATTTTATCATAAAATAAAGTAAAATGTTTTATTTAAAAATTTTAGTTTTGAATTTCTTACATTTTTTGGAAAAAGTATCCATCTTTAATTGTTTACATTTTTGATTTCTTTCATTAAGAATTTCAGAATATGATTGAATATGATGCTCCTTTTTACATTTGCACTTCGCTCCCAACATTGTCTAATTCACAAACTTCATTCGTCAAACTTTCCTTAGTTGAAAGGATACGTTAACCCGACCTAGAGCTACGGACGAGCGAAGACACTGATTGGTCAACCACCGGTCGCCCCGTAGCGCATATATAAGGTCAGTTTGAGTGGGAAAATTCAAGGTGGCTACGGAGAGATAAATATCGTCTGGCCAACGATAAATAGATTTGTCTCACTAACGATAATCTGTGATCACTGGAAGTGCTATTGCATTGTAAGGTGTTTTCCTGAACGAACTGATATGGGATACATTCATTGGCGCTATGGATTCGGACGCCATTTATTGGACTATTAAGTTTAATATCTTGACTCGTGGGTACCTAAATGTTTAGTATTTTAATATTAATTTAATGCAAATGTATACATATCCAATAATATTAAACAGAAAAAATAAATATATTTAATAAAAATCTTTGATTTAACAAATGTACATTGTCGCGGCTCGGTAAATACGTCAACACTGAAATGAAAATCAGTCTATCATAGGGAAAATTGGGGAATTACACCTCGAAACGGCAAATTGCACAGCGGTGTTATTGTGAATTGGCGTAAATTGAACCAGCGTAAACCGAGGGCTACCTGTATTCTTCTTCTAGTGACTTGAAGTTTCCACGTTAATCAAGGCATCTTTAGCATTAGCACATGGAAATGCAGACGTTGTGAGGAATTTCTCTATATTCAACAAGTTTTTAACAAATGATTGATCTTGCTTGTCAGAAAGAAATGTGAATGCCCTCATGATTGTCAAAGATATCTTGAAATTGTACAGAAACAATCCAATCTTGGTATCAATCACAAAAAATTTGCTTTCTTTAGCTCAGCTAGCATAAACAAATTATCAGATCTATCTTGATGAGAAGAAACAAAATGAAGATGAGAAGCAGAAGGGAAAAGAAGAGAAAGAAAAACAGATTACGCAGTCAAAATTGCAAACCCAAATTGAACAGAAAAGCCTGAAAAAGGATGAGCAAAAGTTAAAAAGAAATCAGAAAAGAATAGGAAAAAAAGCATGTTACTGATGGGAAAATGTTAGAATTGGCAACTGATTGGTTCAAGAAAGCATTGAAAAACAAAAATTTTGAGGAAGTTGAATTAGCTCAAGCAATGTTGACAGGATTTCAAAATATACGAAAAGAAGAAACTCAGAGAAACTTGTAAACATTATGATGGCCTCTTTATTCCTAGACTTGTTACACTGTCTCAGACACAAGATCAGCCTTAGAACATCAATTATTTTCCAAAAATGAATGCATTTCAGATCTACAGTCCCTCATCAGCTTCTTTACAAAACTTCACAAAATTGACACATTTTTCAACCCTAAAATGTACAATGAAATCTCAACATTTGGTAAATTATTGATTACAGATCCAACCATTAGGTATTTAATTAAGTATATTGGAACAATGTCTAGCAATATGATTAAAACAGTAAAACATTACACAACGTTACAATCCAGCCAACTGTTATAAGTATTATGAATAAAAGACACTGTTAAAATAATAAAATGATACACATTAAACAAACTATCATCAACAACACTACAACCAAATAAGTGCCAAATTTGGCATTTATTATTTGGCAAATTTGAAACTTAAAATTGGAGCAATGACATTATATTGGAAGCAAGAGTGGAAGGGAAATGCCCATCCACCTCCCACTGCTACCAATGGCCCCCTTTTTCTCAGTGGCATTTCTATCGTTGTGAGTTATTGATCATTAAAAAGTGACTGTATTTCACATTCTATAGTAAACTTTTGCACTGATGATGTCAGACATTTGAATTTGATATCTCATGCTTTTATGGTCATGATTTATCAAAACATCACTTAACTGTAACATTTTTAGCTTTATTAGTATGAATTTATGCAAACAAAGTTAACAAATCTTGTTAAATATATTCAATTTATTTTTAAAAGTAACTTTTAGGATTAATATTGTATAAGTTTATTCATGTGTCTTAAGTTCATCATTCCTATCATCTAACACTTTCTTTCATGTATCATTTGAATGGAAATGAATATGATATACACTGTTCAGAAACAATATAGCTTGAAATATTAGTTATATTTACTTTATATTTTGCTACAGAAATTAAAAATATTCATAGATAGAATTATTTTTATTATCATTATCAGCTTCACTTCATAATTTTAGTTTTTCTCCTATTTTCAAGTCAATCATAAAATTGACTAACATTTAACAAAATGATTATTATTTGATTGAACATTATCAATTCACTATGAAGATATTCTGTAATTTTTAAATTTTCATGTTACCATAAGTTATTGAAATCAAAAGAAATTTTGATAATACGTAACAAACCCTCGATGTAAACATCATTTTGTAAAATTGTCGCACGTTTAACATTACAATTTTCTTAATTTTTAAGAAAAATATTTCATTTACTACTGAATAATTTCAATTTTTGTGTATATTAAAACCCGTACAATACGGAAATTGAATAAAATGCAACCTACCCGAATGGAGAAAATTCCTCGATTTTCTATTAAAGAAACCTGTTCAAAACGGAACCTGTCAAACCAAAAAAACATTCAGTATTGTGCGATTTCGGTTTAAACAGGTTTTACTGAATATTTTTATATTTATTTTAGAAAGAATAATAAAAAATATCAAGCTTCTCCTTGAATTATCTAGTATTTGTTTGATAGTGATAACCAGTCAGTACCTNTATATATATATAACAATCAGTTATCAATTTTTCAAATCTTTCAACATTTTTTAGTTTTCCTGATATTCAGAATATTCATGATATTAATTTATGCTTAATCATAATTTTTATTTGAACAGTTTACAAATCAATAATAATATAAGCTAATTAGTTAAATAACTAGTTTAGTCAAAAAAAAGTTAAGTTAAATAATCAATAATTAGACTAATGATTATAATTTATGATTAAACTAATATAGACTAGAATAATTAGACTAATGATTATAATTTATGATTAATTTCAACTAAATTAAATTTATAAAAAGTGTCTTAACAATTTGAATATATTCCAAAACGGTTCAAACATATTTTACATAAGCACCAACTTGATCTCCTTCTCTGTGTATGTGGTTTTTCCTTCCACTCATTCCTTTCTCTTTTTAAATGTTTATGTAATACTCAAACTTCCTCCATGTAGCTGTACAATACACACACACACATAGATACACAGGGTTGTTCAAAAATAATGCACTAGAAGGTGCTTCCATGCATAGTACAGTACATATCATATCATAATTTGTGTGTTACATTGTAATAAAAGATTAAATAATATAGTTTTCTAAGTTATTCATTTATTAAGTAATAATAATTAACTGTATGGTACATTTTGATGATTACATGATTTATACTGTAAATTAATTACATGTTTCTCTGACAGCAGCTATATTGTATTGATACATGCATAAGTGCTGTGTGTGGAAGCATCCTCTGGTATGTTTTTTTTGAATGACCCTGAATATCAGTTTCAGTGCAACCCTGCATATGAGGGTTGTACTGAAACTAATGCAAAAGTGGGCATAACTTTATCTACTAACATAGGTCATTCAAACTGCACTTATTAGTAGAGTAACTTTTCCTATATACAAAGGTTCTACTTGATATGGGAACACTGAACTTTGCATTTGATATAGATAGTAGTGAATAGACTTTCATCTATTTACTCCAATGGATTAGTCTTCACAAACATTTAATGAACATAGATGAGGTGAAAGTGGCTGTGTATAAGTGCACTCCTGAATTTTTTCAAAGAGTAATCCAGAGTTGGATTTAATGATGACATACATGCATTGCTTGTAATGGAGACTATATTAAGTAATAGCTTTGTATAAAGGAGAGTTACTCTACCAACAAGTACAATTTGAACAGATATTTTTTATTTACTGACAGAGACTGTCAGTAAATAAAAAATATTTTGCATACTTTTGTATTAGTTTCAGTATAACCCTCATATTATTCAATAAATATATATGATGTTACATACATATCTATATCAATGACAGTTTGTATAATGATAATTTTTATTTAATGAATTTTAATGACTTAATGGTTTTATTATGTAGAAATTTAATATAATTTACATAAATATGTAATGTGAATTTAAAAATAACATTAAGTGAAATAAATATGTTGTAATAGTTTATAACAATATTAATTCAAAATTATTTCATTTTACTTGTTATTTTATAGGTATAGTTGCATTGTGTTTACCAGAGAAACCAACAGTTAAAGCAGCTTCTTCATTTATTGTAAGTGTTTAATCATCATTTAAAAATCTTAGATGATAAAATTTTCTTTTAGTATAAAAGTTTTCTATTAATGTATAGATTACTATATTAACAATTAAATTAATTTTATTTCAAAAAGAATATATTCTGATTGAGTATTTTAAAGAGGAATATAAAATGAAAACATTTTATGTAATATTAAACATTTTTCTATTTTTGTTAACCAATAGTTTTGATTATTTTTATGAAAACAAAACAACTACAAATATCCCTATATAACACAATAGGTACAGTACATTCCGAAAAAGTGCCATGTAATGCAAATCCAATGCTGTACAAAACATAGGTTCCAAAAGTTAGCAGAATTATACTATTATTTTTCATAATTAAGAGAGGCATGTTTATTAAAGCAATTAATAATTAACTAACATTCACAATCAAAAATATTGCATGTTAATATAAATTTTTTTCTTCACTGCTAAACACTGTTAAATGAAGACGTTATTCTAAATATCACTTATGGTAGCTGTTATTACGTACTATGAATGTATGTCTCTTTAATCCGAAATTAAGTTTGGTAGACTATCATTACAGCTTTCAGGTTAGACACTTCTTTTATTGTTTTCACATATGCATTTTGGGCTTATATAAAAGCTAAGCCCCTCTTCAGTGCAATACTACAAATTATTAAAAAAAACAACAATTAGTAACATGACAAAATTTCTCGCGTGTAGGTCATATTTACTGACATAAAACTATCATACTTAAAAATTGTCACACTTATATGATACATATGGTTCTGTCTTCTAAAACCACGGTGTATAACGGGTAACATTGGAAAGATTTTTTAATACAGCCATTAAAAACACCAAAAATACATGTTATGATGTATTTGTCATACACAGTGTTGTATTAGAAAATGGTTAATTTTACTCTCTCTCAGATTTTAAAATTCTAAATTTAGGATATATAGATATATAAATTTAGGAAAAAATTTGAAATATATAGAAATGATTCCGTTCGTTGGAAAAATATAAATTCGGAACGCCAAACAACGGGAAAAAAAAATAAAATGGTGGTTGTCGAGTGTCGAGCAAGGACTTAATAGCTTTGAACAATAAGTTTATGTGCTATTTGGGTAGAGTCGTCTCGGGGAGTGATTTCTCGGGAAGTGCTTGGTTGGGGGTCATGTTTCTGTTGATTTTTTTCTTTCGTTGAGGGAGATGGGAAAATAAACAGAAACACGACCCCCAACCAAGCACTTCCCGAAAAATCACTCCCCGAGGCGACTCTACTCAAATAGCACATAAACTTAACAACCTGTTGCCGGAGCGGGAGACTGACCCCACTCCTGACACCAATTTGTGAACCACCGGGGAGGGGGTAGGTCTCCCGCTTTGGCAACAGGTTGTTCAACCTTCTCACTGTCAGGATGGATTAAATTTTTCTTTTTCCGTTTTTATGGGATTAACTGTTTCGGGTCGAGTGGCAGAGGGAGGAGTGCGTCAGTATGACGACAGGCGATATACGAGCAAACGAGGAGGCAAAATTTAACAAAAAAACAACGATTTATTAGCTGCATGGATATTACAATTACAAATGTCAAGGAAATTTTAGGAGTCCCTAAACCGCAAAGGGCCGAGAGAGAGTTCACAAAAACTTGTTCCATACCTCTTTATGGTTTCTTTTCTTATCCAAGAGGAAAATTGATTTGGAGATCCAGGTGCACTGAATTCCTAAGACACATATATTATCGGATATATTAGTTGTAGAAAACTTTGAGGAAACTTTTGGTTGGCTGCTGATGAACGACTCACCCGAGAAGGGGAAGGAAGGGGTTTTTATAAGTTTGTCGTGGGAGAACGGTCACGTGACCGATTGTTGTGAGGTAAAAGGTACGCAAATGGGTCAAAGTTGTCCCCAGGACCATGCTAACTATCAACTTAGCAGTTGGAATGTGGGATTAGTTTCGAAATGAATGGATGTTTACTTCAGCAGGAAGGAAAAAATTTTTTTCCTGTTAGGTTTCACTTTAGGTTAAAGGAAAATTTAATTAGATTTTTAGGCAAATACGGGACAGTTAATCGGCAAATAATCGGTAAAAATTCCGGATCTCACAAATGAAAATATATTGTGAAATTATGTATGTATTCTCTTGAAAATTATTTTAATATTACTATACTGCTTGTAATTAACCTGTAAAACAATGATAATTACAGTTACTGCAATGTTATGTTGTATAAAATACACATTCTTTAAAAGTTGTACTTATATAAGATTTTATGAGCACATGTTGAAAAATATAAAAGTGAGTATGTATCATATTATATTATTGTTTTATTGGAATATGTGATGTTATGGAGGAAAAAATTGTAAAACTATTAATATATTAGGTTTTCCGTATGAATGTTTGGAAAGTGTATTTTTGGTGTTTTTAATGGCTGTATTAAAAAATCTTTCCAATGTTACCCGTTATACACCATGGTTTTAGAAGACAGAACCGTACGTATCATATAAGTGCGACAATTTTTAAGTATGATAGTTTTATGTCAGTAAATATGACCTACACGCGAGAAATTTTGTCATGTTACTAATTGTTGTTTTTTTTAATAATTTGTAGTATTGCACTGAAGAGGGGCTTAGCTTTTATATAAGCCCAAAATGCATATGTGAAAACAGTAAAAGAAGTGTCTAACCTTAAAGCTGTAATGATAGTCTACCAAACTTAATTTCTGATTAAAGAGACATATATTCATAGAAGACGTTATTCTTTTTGGTAAAATATTGTTCTCTTCTGAGTTTTCCTGTTGACCTTAATCTGAATATCAACATGTTGATTTTTCACTACTTTTTTCATAAAATCTGATATTTTCATTTGCTTGTGTTTGCCTAAGAGATCTTAAAATATTTAAACTTTTTATGTAATAACTTTTAATTTAATTGATAGAAATAAAACACAGCTTTCATTTATTCATTTAGAGCAATGTTTTTAATCTTTTTCTCATTGTGGACTGTTAAAATTATGGAAAGAGAAAGAAGAAGTATCAACTTGAGGTGTTTGCACTTAAAAATTGTGACATTTTGTATGGGGGATTTTTCCAATTCTCAAACTATGTTAGAGCAAAACCATGTTGTGCAAATACCATATTGTATGAGAATACCTGTATATGATTAAATAATAATTAAATTACATTATCTTTTATATTAGTTAATGATATAGTTAATATCCATCATTAGAAGTTTCACAAATTAAATTGCTTCATTGATGTATGTTCAAATCATACTAACAATGTATAATACACTCATTGCCATAAAAATTAGCACATCAAGGAGTTGTTGGAATCGAACAAAATTGTACATGTGTGAATGTAACAGTGATATAAATGATTATAAAATGAAAGCAAAAGAATTATTTATTGCAGGAAAAACTACAAATGAAAGACCCTGTTGGCCATTTTTAGCATGAATATACAATGTGATGTGGATGGGCATGGAGGCATATTGGTGTAGTATGGTGTCCTATGGCATCTCAGTCTACAGTGGCTGAAAGCTATCTTCCAGTTTGGCTGAACTCTTAGACTGTCTAACTTGGCATCCAGGTGATCCAAGACATGTTCAATCAGTGACAAATCTACACCTTTGCTGTGTGTGGTCAAGCATTGTCCTGTTGGCTTTTGAGAGACCTACCACTAGATGCAACACATGGCTGCAGGATGTCACTAACATACCACTCTACTATCATGGTTCCTTGGATCACTACTAGAGAACTACCACAGCTGTCATGTCATATGTGATGGCATTCCTAACCATCACAACAGCTATGGGGTGGTGTGATGCTATATAGCATAGGCAGGATTGAGGCATTTATCACAAGGCCTCCATACACAAACAAGGCCACAAACAAATCAAACTGAATGTGGATTCGTCACTGTAGACAACCTGGTTTCATTCTGTTGCAATCAAATTCCATCAGAAGCGATACCACTCCAAACAGAGGCAATGGTAGGTGGTGTCAATGGTAGCACATGTAATGGCTGCTGCAATACAAAATGTTCTTCACCCAGGTGCCTCAAAATGGTACAGACAGACATGGGCCTGTAATGATGGCACCACCTGTGTTTAGATGGTAGACAATGATATGGTTGGCTATGTACATGCTTGTCAGAGGTCCAGGTGGTCCTCTCAGCTGGTGGTCTAATGAGGGAATCTTAAGCCTTGGCATGGTGTTTGCAAGCTCTCTCTTGTCCGCTGTCCCAACACCACCTCACAGTATTGTCAGAATGGTCTAGGTGGTGGGCTATTTGCATGATGACCATCCAGCTTTTCTCAACCCAATGATCCTTCCACTCTCAAACTTGGTTAGTTCTTCATATGGTCTTTGATTGCAATGAAAGGCATCTCTAGTGACACAGCATCCCTCTGCAACAGGTAAATTACAGACAGGATGCCTTTAATACATTTTTCTTATAGGTCAAGGGGTATGCACTTTAACCTCTGCTGGCATTATGTGATGAGCCATTACACTATAACTAATCATTTCCATATCTGCTTGAGAGTTATTGCATGCCAACTTTTGTAGTGATATGACAACAACTCCTTGATGTGCTAGTTTTATGGCAATGATTGTATAATTCCTCATATTGTGTGTGTGTGTGTGTATACACTAATACTTTTATGATATGTATACTTTTGATTTCTAAAGTAGTCAGGTCTTTCAAGTGTTTTATAATCTTCATAATTTTTTTTCTATTAGGCTGAATTTATTAATCGTAGCAGAGAAGTATCAGCTATGCTGAATGTTGTAAATAATCATGGTGAATTTCTAGTTGGACAAGTGTTAAAAGTATATACTATGTTTACTAATAATTATTTTTCTAAACAATTTTATTTGTTTAAACAATTTTTTTAAATTAAATAAATAGGTGATTGGTGGGGAAGCACCCAGATCAATGGTAGAACATATGCCTGATATATTAATGGCTTTAAATAAAAAGTATTTTGATAACTTGTGTCGCTGGATGTCAACTTTCTTACAGCAACAAGATTTTCCTTCTCAACATGTATCTCCTGTCCAAAAAGAACATTTTACTCGTATGGTATTAAGGTAAGATTTTGCTTGAATCAGTGTAAAAAATTTATATGTTGGTTTAAACATATACAACTGTAGATGGAAAATAATTTCTTCAACACATACAATGAATCATTGTCACAGATAAACAAACATTAATCCATAGAATTTAAAATATCTATGAACTAATTGATAGATTTTAGTGAAATTTGGTAGAAAGAAAGATAAAAATTTGATAAATAATGCAAAACTTGTATAACAGTGTTTGTTAAATATTTATGGAAATTGAATATAAATTGATAAAAGTATCCTGAACAGAAATTTAGAATCTCGTTAGTCAGTGTGATCATGCTTACGGCTTTTCATACCATGCAATAAATATTCATCAAGTAAAAAGTTGATTTGCTATACCAACCCATTCATACATAAAATTTTCAGTTTCAAAGAAATCTCAATTAATGATACATTACAAACCGATATTATATAATCAATAAAAATTTGTTTCTGAAATAAGATATTTGGAAAAAAATGCACACTTCTAATGTAATATAATTCAGAAGTTAATGTAAAATTGTAAAAGTATAATACAGATGATCCTCTACTTTTGTTCCTAATTGGTTCCTGAAATGTGTATGAAAGTTGAAATATATGAAAGTAGAGCAATGTACAAAAAAGAAAAAAAACATCCAAAAGGGTTTTCAATATATTTATTTTTTATTGATTAGAATCTGGTGTTTCTTAATAAATTTGCCAAGAGAATTGAATTGTACTCTTCTTTTTATTAATCAATCTCTGGCTTGATTTTGTATGCCATCTATTAGCATAGACCAATGATAAGCCCAGAATTGTTCAATTGGTCAGAATTGGAATGTGTTTGGAGAAATGTTTTCTTTGGGCATAAAATTGATGATTGACTCATGTTTACTAGCGTCTGAAGTGTAGTGAGCAGTAGTTGGATAAAGTCAAAAATATATCCTTTGTTGTTTGGGTAGTATTTTTGGATATAAGAAATCAGTCTTGTCTTAATGCAATCAGTTATGTATTTTGGCTTTTGGGTCTTTTTGACTTCATACAATATGGCTTTGTTGGTCCTTTTGGTCCAATTGTAAGCCAGACCAGCAACTTTTGTCCAGATTTTGCTTTGCAGTGCAATCTTTTCTTTTCATTAGTATAGGATGAGCTGACAGGAAAGGGTAATAACTCTTGTTGTCCATGATTACATCTATAGTGCCTTCAAAAAGAGTGGACAATTGCTGCTGTTGCCTCCATTTTTGACAGATTTCATTTTTGGTGCATACTTTTGTCTTCTCACTGACATATCCCATATCAAACACTATTCTCTTCATACTTTTGTCTGTTATCCCATGTCCTATGTTGAAACTGAGACCATCTTTGGCATTGAGGATAAGCTTCAGATTGTGTCTTTGTTGTCCAATTGCATTTTTGGTCACTCAGAACCTGGCTAGACTAGGAAAAGGTTGTGACAGCAGTAAAATTCTACTCTCATACTGTACATGCATCTGAATCCAAGACGTATTTAAATCTGTACACTTATTTTCACAAACTTTTATATCTTTATTTATTTTATATTTCAATAGTTGGGATATGTCTCAAAATATGTGGAAATACATGCAACCATCTAATTTGATAATTAATTCATATATATGGGTTAATTATCTTTACATGTATCTTTACATTTTTTGAGAATTATTACTAATTAAGATAAATATTGAGGATTATTACTATTTGGGACATATATTGAAGATTATTATAGATGGAAATGTATGTATGTATATATAAATTTTCATCTTTATAATAACTTAGTTTCTTAAATTTAAGAAACTAAGTTATTATAAAGATGAAAATTGGTTGGTTTTTGTTTTTGGTACAAATATATTGAGAATCAATGTTATTGTATTTCAATTTATCTGTGAACATCACGCAACTTTTATTATTTCAAGATTTTGAACTAATGTCTCCTATATTAAATCACAAAAACAGTCCTTTGAAAACAAATAGGTGGAGTAAAATACATTAGTTTTGAAGAATTTAATCTTTTCTCATTAATCTACTGGAAATAATTCTCAATGAAACACTTCTCTCTCTAATAGAGAGAAATTCTAAAGAGAGATATCTGTTTGTTTTTTTTTTATAAAGTTAAAAATTGATTTAAAACCAAATGGCATTTTTACGATGTAAAGGCTAGGCTTTTATTTGATTGTTGATAGTCTTCAAAGCCTAGATATTGCATGTAAATGGCATTGAGCTCTGATAACCTTATATCATCAGAATTTTTATTATTTACAATTTTGATCTTTGTAATTCCTGGTGTTAATCTACATATTTTCAAAAGAATATTTGTAGCTAACTTGATTTGATGCAAGAATTTAAGAGTTGATTGCTCAGCTACTATTTGTTGTTGAGAGCTAAAATAAACAAAAGTTCACAGTTGCTTTTACACAATTTTCTAAATAGTTTTCTTAGAATTATTACATAGAGGAAGAGAAAATTCAAGTAGGAATATATAATTATATCAGTTAAGCATGGATTGACACATACAATGAACTAGAAGTGAGGTGTGCACATATGTGCCTTTGATGATTTGATGAAAACTGCAGTTTTTGATAAATATTTCCATGCATAAAGGACTTCCATCTTTTTAAAGACATTCATAGTAAGGCTAAAGTGTACATAATTGTAAGCTGAAATTAGTTATAGGTTATAACCACCTAGTTTGAAATTTGCTTTCAAACATGACTAACAAGCAGGTTATTCATGTGAAATTACAGTACCTTTTTAATATTTTTTATTTTATTTAAATATGATACAGAATGCTCCTAGTATAATTTAAAAAGCTAATTGTAACTGAGAAATTCTCAGTCTGTCAGAAATCTTATGGTTTTGCTGAAACCAAATCTGAAAACATTAGTTGTTTCTTGTATATTGTATGTCTAATGTTAGGGTATGAATGTAGACACACTTTAACTTTGTATCCAATTAACTTGGATACAAAGTATGCCCATATTGCAGTTTGAGATTTATACTATTCTATCCTTGTCAGTTTCTTCCATTTTGCTTCATACTAACTTAAAGCAGATGTATCTAAATAACTCCAATCCAGACATTTATAAGCAGCTATTTGTAGATATTTGTCACAGAAGTGTTCTACAGAATAAAAGGAATGCTAAAGTCACAGAACAACTCTGTTGGTATGAAGAAAAATCTCTTCAAAAGTTTTGAGGATGACCTTGTACAGTTCTGAAACTTGGACATGGAGGGGGAAAAAAGGCAAAACTACCAGCCTTTGAAATGTGGTGCTGGAGGTGAAGGTAGAAGGTAGCTAGGACTGAAAAATTGTCCAATCTGCAGCTTTAAGAGAGAACAAGAGAAACCAGAAGCATTCTTAACACTATAAATAAACAAAGAAACAACAAGATAGGACATCTATTAAGATATTTAGAATGGATGATGATATTTGAGAAAATGATAGAGAAGATATAGTAAAAGATAGAACACATTACAGCTAGATTAAGCAACTGGCACTAAATAGATATGAATGATGGACTTGATGTGCCCACCAATCCTTGGGTTGAAGAGCAAAGAGAGAGAAGAAAAGTTTAGTTCCAAAACTATTTTCATTTTTGATTAGTAGGAAGTTATCAATTGAGTTATGATGGTATTTTTTAATTTTATATTAATTTAATATTTTATTTAAAATTTCTTATTCAGTTCCTTTTTATCTAAAAGATACTGTTTTCACATGGTATACTTTTTTAAAATGAATTACAGTGTGAGAATCTGGTGGGTAAGAAACACCTTTTCTTACTGGTTTGGTGTCAGACTGGAAAGATCTGCCCCCACAGTGTCACTAGGATGGGTTTTTAGTATTGTAAAATTTGGAAACAGAGTTCATAGGAACTACCTGTTTGTTTTTCCTGACACCAGCCTAATTAGAGCATTAGGCATGCTAATGAATAAATTAATACACTTTTCTGAGAAGGAGGAATTGTAGATCTGTGATAAGATATTGGTGTGGAGTTGAACTTATTAACAAGACCATTATTCAAATCAACAAAACAAAAATTTATTAGAGATAAAATATAACTGAGAACAAAATCGACACAAGAGGTATTAGATCCCTATTTAACTGCGTGAGAGAGAGTTTACATTAAATAAAACTTATACTACCTCGATAGTAGATTGGGATAGCAGTCTTCTACTTCAGGAAAGGACGGCAGCTTTCGGTAGCAAATGATGATTGTGGAGGAGGATGAAGATCAAAGTGGAAACTGTTGGGCACACAGAGTAAATCTTCCTAATCTTCCTTCGAGAGAGTCAGGGTTTGGAGCACTAGAGAAAATTTTGGAGAACTCCCAAATCAGGGAAAATCGCTCTTTTTATCAAACTTTTAAACCAATAGGAATCCTGGATTTTTGTTTGTAAACAGGATGTGAAGAGCAGTAAATATCCAAATGGTTGTCAAGATTAGCAATAGGAACAGGAGAAAGGGAAGTTCAATTTCCCCCTTTCATACAAAAGTGACAAATGTGGTTTCCATTAGTGTAAACTACATGTAGAAGAAGAGACATTAATTTTCTCAGGGTAATTAAATAACAATTTGGAGGGAGTAGTAATTTTACTCCCTCGTTCTTTTCATCAAAAAAAAAAAAAATTGGTTAGTCCCCCTTTTTAAGGAAAGGTCTCCAATTTAGATTAGGGTCAGTTTCTAGCTTGTTGTATTAAACTCCATAATTAATTATATTAATTGTATAATTTCCATTTTGATTCTTACATCAGCATAGCATACATGTCCATTTACAGTTATTTTATATATATGCATATACAGTAGAGCGTCAATTTTCCGAATCAATTGGGGACTGGGGTTGTTCGTATAACTGATATTTCGGATAACCGATTTATGTACGAAAAAATAATTTAACGTATCCGATGTTGAAATTTTTCTCCGTTGCGTGTCGCTTTGCGTTGAATTTTTGCCGATGTTAAGCCTAACAAAGACTATTGTATCGTTAAAAACTATTTTTTTATTTTGTAGAAACAAAATAAATATATTGAAAAATATAAAAACAATACAAAATTATACTTCAGAAGTTAATTTAGTATCAAAAACATAAAATATTTGAGTAGCCCAAGACATAGCCAAAGATTGAATCTCCACAGCACTGGCGAAAATTTAAATTTGCCAACTGGAAATCTTTCGGATGATTGACGTTTCGGATGATTGACTTTCGGAAAATCGACGCTCTACTGTATTTTCATATTGATCTCAACAAACTTGCATATCAGTTAAAATATAAAAACAAAGAAACTTTCAAATATTATTTCAAGTATAAATATTTTAAAATTATTAATTTATTAAAAGAAAAACGAAATTAAATTTTTTTAAATATCATGAAATAAATTTTTTAAATGATGATATTTTTTTATTGCAGAGAAAGAAGCAATAAAAGGAAATTAAAGGAAACTGTTAGTGAGTTTAGCTTGATCTGCAGAGGACTGATAGGAAGTGAATATGCAGCTAAAACTACAGGTCTAACTTAAAATACTTAGTAATAAACTAAATTTGATATAAATATATTTGTAAAAAACAAGAACATATATTATGAATTTTGACTGATTACTATAATTTATCGTGTTAAATATCAAGTAATATTAATTTTAAATTTATTATACATCATCTAAGATATGAAATTTTTAGAAGATTTTATTGACAAAAATCATATTTGATTAATTTATGAATATAAAACTAATATAAACTGATTAGTTAAAAACGATTTTATAAAAAGAAAATTAGTGTAATGAAAATCAAATTTGTAATTAGTTTGATCTTTTCTTTTATTTTTATTGAAATCAATATGAAGAAACTATTTGTTGTAAAAACTTTTTGATTTTTCTTTATTTTGCAACTCAGGATATAATAATATATATAATTATTTTGTAATTTTTGCAAATTGTAACCAGTTTTAATGATCTTTATATAAAAATATGAATGAAGATGTAATCTCCTGTTAAGAAAAAAAAAAAGATATTTTTAAAAATGTTTCATTATATGAATTACAATCAAATTCTTATTCAAATTTATAATTGGAATCTAACTGATGCCATTTGTCCCAATCTTCATTATTAAATCTGTTGTTTACATTGTATGTTATATGACAGATAATCTTATAAGATTTGTAAAATTAAATATATTTTTAATGTAATCAAAAAAAAATTCTTTATTAAAATACACATTCTTGTGCTGGATGAAAATAATTAACATTATAAGAATAGTAATAATCAACTAGATGGTCTATGGTAAGAGAGAGATTCTTCCAATAACAAGATTTGATTATAATCCAAACACTTTTATGCCAGTTTGTATATAAATCCAGTCCAATTTACATATATGTTCTTTATTTTATGATTAGTTAAAAACGATTTTATAAATCTGCAGAGGACTGATAGGAAGTGAATATGCAGCTGTGAAATGTTGTGGCTGTGAAATGTTAACATTTTCACAAAAGCATGCACATACGTACGTACGTATGCTCGCCGACCTGGTGGAGTTTGGGGACTTAAAATCTCACTTCTCGGACACCACTGTAAGTTTGCCAATTGGGGGAGGAGAGTTTTTATTCACTACCGTCAGGATGGCTTAAGGTCTATTCGTATGTGGGTGGCAGTTTTGAGGAGGCAGGAAAGACAAGTGTTTCACAAAGAAACAGTTTATTTTTGACAAATATGCTTACATAAAATTATCAAGATCCTGGGTTCAGAGTTCTGTGAGTTGTCTTCAGAAGTTCCTTTCCTTTCGTTCCAATGCTGACAGGGCTCCAGAGCAGCAACACTTTAATGTTCTTAGTCGGGAGAAACAGCACCAAAAAAAAAAAAAAAAAGGATGAGCAGTGAGTGAACGAACACCACAAGTAGACTAGAGGAGGCCATGAGACTTGATGTTGGAGTTTTTTTATAAGTTTTTCATGATCAAATCGTCGCTAATTGGATGGACTTTTCTTCCGCGCTTTCTAATTGGTCTTCCATCTGTCTCCAGGTGTAAATGGAGCTCCATGTCAGTCGCAGGAAAGGTTGGCTATAGCTGATCTATTCGACACCTTCCCTTAGACTCTGGTCGTGTGTAATCTATGATTATATCACCCATGCTCATCCTGATATTTTTCTAGTTTCGTTTTGCTTTCTAAACTGCGTCTTAATGTTTTAAATTTTAAATTTTCTTTAATCAAAATTTTGCTTTTCCTGTTATTCTCTATGAGCATTGATGTCAAAGTCCTGTGTTGCTAATTTGACACTTTTACAACTTGTTTTCTTTACTGTCAATCTTAACTTGCTTACTTCTTCTTTGGCTTTAGTCCCACTTAACAGCAGGGTCCAGCACACCTGGATTTTATTTTGAATCTCCATTTGACCCAATCATGGGCTTGGTCTGGGTGTAGGTCCACAGTTTGCAGGTCATGGTGTAGCATGTTAGCCGCATCCTGGTTTGCAGTGAGCTTGAGGAGGTCGCAGATCCGATGGTCTAAGACATGCTCAAACAACTTCATAGTTTGCGAAAGAAGTCTGTTCGGACAGTAGTTTGAGCACTCGGCCAGACTGCTTTTCTCTTTCCAGAAAGGCAGTCTGTTACTGTTGATCTTAACAAATTTTACATTTTTAAATAAATCAGATAAGTCTGTCCAAGAGAGATCTTCATTTATTTTGCATTCCAGACTACACATATGTGTATGTGTAGTCTGGAATGCAAAATAAATGAAGATCCCTCTTGGACAGACTTGTCTTTGATTTATTTAATAATAATCCAGTCATCGGATGGAAAAATTCAACAAAAAAAATTTTTGCATTTTTTTTTCTCTTTGTTAACGCTATTTCCAGGCCTCACACATACATACATACTTCATACATGCATGCATGCAAGGCAAACATATACACAGTATTTTTTTATGTACAAGAATAACCATTAATAAAGCCAACTTTTAAAAGTATTGTGTCTAGGAGAATACAATGGTGAATATACAGTGATGGACAAAAGTATTGGTGCACAATCAATTTTTAAATTTTCTTATAATAAATTTAATAATAAAAAAAAACTTGTAGCACTGAAATTTTCACATAATAGTTAGATGTTATTCATCACATAATAACACTGAATAAAAATATTATGTATTTTTGGCTTTGAAAACTTACAAAGAATATTTATATACACGATTTGAATGGACAAAAGTATTGACACAGTGATGATATTTAAACAGATTAGTTTTATCCATGTCATTTTTGTGCCCATTATGGTAGATATACGAAATCCAATTTTTAACCTTATCAGGTATGAAAATTATTGTTGTTTCAATTTAGTTGTTACACTGTTGTTACCAAAATGAATAGCAGAGGTACTGAAACAACAATAGAAAGAAGAAAAATCACAATTTTTGTAGTGTGAGATTTGCCGATTGGGGAGAAAGTGTCGCGACAGTCGAGCGGTCAGCACTGTCGTGTGGGAGTGAAAAAACTTACTGAGACAGGTTCTCCATCGCAAACTATTTATTAAATATAAAAATTTCGCTTACAACTACTGTTTTACTTCAGCGTAAGGCCTATCCGTAGAGTGAATCAGTTCGTAAATAAAGTTCAATCTTTTTTACGATCATCTCTCCTTTTGGCGAAGATGATGGGGGAAAACGTAGTCTCCGGGGCGCACAGCATAACTTGAAGGGGTGATTCTCGTAGCAGATTACCCTTGGCGAAACTTGCCGGGACGGGATGGCGAAAACTTCTTTCGGAACGACGACCAAGTTTCCGTTGTTGAACCGCAGGAAAAATCCAGAAGCGGAGCACACCGAACTTAGAACCAAGAACGTCACATCCTTTTTTTGCGCGATTTTTATAAGTTTTTTCTGAGTCCCAGATCGAACATTCCAATAGGTCGATGTCGACTTTCCCCCGTTCTCCAATTGGTCCCCCTCGTTACGAATTGTAACGGGATCGGAGCCCAGATCGCGGGTTGAGTCAACTCCGATTGACAATTTGATTCCTATCGAAGACGTTCGATCTAAGTACTCAAATTCATCCATTGTTTTAACCTGAGTAGTTCGACTTTCTTAGAAGTTTTTACAGATATGTCCTTATATGGACATAAAATATTCATTTTGCGTTTGACGGTTTCTTTTTACAATAAGATTAATAATTATAAAATTTTTTTCATGCGAAATTAATATATTTTCCGTGCACGAATTTCGATCCACTTCCGGAGCCTCACAGTAGTCTTAACAAATCATATTCAGAAATTGGGAAATAGTTAAAAAGAGTAGGTTTACTGTAAAAAATGTAATTAAGCATTTTAAATTGACTCGCAGCTTGGAAAATAAACCAAGATGCAGTCATCCATGGAAGCTTGCTCCCAGAGAAGAGAGAAATGTCGTTTGTTCTGTCAAGAAGAAACCAAAAATATCTTCAATTGAAGTTGCAATGAAGCTAAAGGAAGATTTGAGCAAGGTTGTTCATCTGAAAACTGTCTGCCAAATCCTTCATCATGCTGGTAATCATCATCATCCTTCATCATTTCTATACAGAAGAGGAGTTGCCAGACGAAAGCCATACATAAGTAGAATGAATCGAAAGAAGTGCTTTCTTTCTGAAGATCATATAAATACAGCAGTGGCCTGCCGTCCTTGAAAGCGCCGCTTCCCTTGTATTTTCTAAAATATAAAGATATATATTATGCGATTATTTTCATATTTTAACGTACTTTGAATTAATTAAAATTAATGTTTTATTATAACCGCATTATGTATCTTATTACAAATTTCTATACTACATGTGAACAAAACGATAAGATTGATATTGTATATTCGAATATCAGTAGCGCTGTATTGTCGAATACGGGACAGCTTTCACAGCGAAAATATCTGGTATAAAGCAGCCAGATTATACGCATTTATGCATGCGCTTTACACAGCAGGTGGAAGCTACACACCAAAATCTCGTATAACGCTTTCAATGATTCTATCCAGGACAGGTTCTGGGTTGTTAGCTGCCTGCGTCCCATTATGTGAATCACGAGTAGATTTATAACTTAACCCAACCGATAGGAGTTTACTGGTATGTTTTTATGATAGTTCTGTATAGTTGATAGGAATTTTAAAAAAAAAATCTATTAAAATATTTGATATATTTATTCTGCTCTCCCATCTTGTATTACTTATAAATTTCAATGTTAAACTGGCGATATTACGATTTAGTCTTCGGCAGAATCATTTACAACTAAATTTAATGAATGAGACGCAGAAGGTACAAAAAAGCTCTAGAATTTATATTCCTTAAATTTACGATTTATGTATCGTTGTCATAAAAATTTGTCTTTCCACTTCTTTCCCAAGACTACAAATATTCAAATGCAAAGTAACCGGTTTCAACTTATTTCTACTTAAGAAGTAGTTAAATAATTAAGAGATTAGGGAATTAGGGACATAAATAAAACCCTGCTGAAAGAGCCGGAATTTTATTTAAACAAAAGTTTAACCGAACCAATCTTTAGCCGAGTACAGTGGGGACTGATTTCTTAGTAATATTACATGTAATAAAGATAGAAATTTTCCAGTTCAAAGAGAGTGACTGAAAAGTAAATTTTGGAAATTTCCGTGGACACCTGGTCCTAAAACGAATTAGTTAAAAAAATAAATGACGGACAATGTNTAAACTTCCGCTTTCTTTCATACTAGTGATGAGACAAAAGAGGCATTTGACATTGATCAGTCCCGGTCCCTCGGAATTTGGCAGTCCGCGTGCATGCACGCACTGCACGCCTAACAGGACCATTTCTGATTCCATCCATTAGCCACTCGTAGGAAGCTATTTGACTAAGTTGATTGTTTTAAGATTTAAAAAGTAAAGAAGATTTTATGTTATTTTTATGTACGTTTCTTTACAAAGCTATATTTAATTATAATTTTCTTTAAAAGTATATTCATACAATTGAAGAATATTTTGTACCGGGTATGTATATCCACCACACATTTTATTTCATCAAGTAAGTTTTTATAAGGTATTATAATTTTATTTTTAATTTTAGCTCTTATATCATGGCTAGCAATTCAGAATGTAATTGTGATATTAAAAATACATTTAGAGAAGTCTGCGGTTTTTACTGGCTTATCGAACAAACGAATACGAATCGACCATAGACCATCACTGACGCGCAATTAACTGATTGCCCCTAGAAGTCGGCTTTTTACAGAAACACAGCTTCCCTATCATCAAATGTCACGGCACACCACTGAAATACAAATAATTCATTTTGGTCTGAAGTGTTGTTTTCAGTTGAAAGTAGGTTTACTTTAATTTATAACAATGGAAAAAATTTACTTTGAGAAAACCCAGCATAGAGCTGCAAGAACAGAATGTTCAAGCCACAGTAAAATGTGGGGGTTGTAAATGTAATAGTATAGGATTGCATATCGGCTACTGATGTGAGAAAACTTGTATTCTTAGATGGTACAATGATTAAAATAATGTCTTAAATATTCTCATCTTCAGTAAAGTGCAGATAAACTAAATTTCGATTACTTTTACTTTTAGCAGGACTTAGTAAACTTATAGTTTATATTGTCCGTCAATTGTCCGTTACTTTATCATATATTTCACAATCTGAAACATTACCCACAGTCTCCAGATTTGAATCTTATCGAACATTATGGAAACGACGATAAAGTGAGAAAACAAGAGATATTGAGCTTGTATCATTTCAAAGACTTCTCATTGAAGAATGAGAAAAAATGTCCTCTGAAATCACGCAAAAACTAATGTATTCAAAGAGACTATGAGCTGTTACCATATTTTCGCGGAATGACCCGGCATGCCGCATAATAACGGGAGAAACCAGCATGCTAGAAACCCCAGGTTACCGGCATGCCGGTTAAACTGCGACTAAAATATAAAATTAATCAAATCTAAATAAACTTGTTATTAATTAAACGTTAAAGAAAGCATTCTTCCGAGTACAATAAAATAACATTGTAATTTGACTGACTTAAAATCAAGAAAGTTTTCGTTTACAAGACAATAAAACAATTAATTAACGACTTACTGACAATAATATTATTAATAGTAGTAGTTATTGTGTGCTACACTATCCATCTACCCTGATCTTAAAAATGACACATTCCTCTCAAATGTCACACAAAGCCCATGTTAATCAGTATAAGCTAGATCCGTGTTTCTCAACGGGGGCAGTATCGCTCTCATGTGGACATTTTTCCATGTTGAGGGGGCGATTAGTAACAATTTATATTTTGGGGGCGAAAAACAATTTTCTGGGCGATATAGTAAAACATTATATTAAGAACTAGCTTACCCGTCGCGCATTGCTGCGATCTCAGAAGAAACAAAATTCAAGCAAACTCGTTATGATAAAATTCAATTTACATTTTATCATTTTTATTGAAACTTATTATTATTATTCATTTTCATCGAGAAAACATTTCAAAGTGTCGTTTCAATTCTATTTATTTATTGGAGTGCTTGTGGATACACGATATTTTTTTGGTGCGTACACGAAAAATCAGAAGGTTTTCCGATGCGTGAGCTGGTCCATGCAAGAAGCACGGATTCTCCAAATTTAGCCCACACGCAGCGATTGTCAGAAGTGCGATATTCCCCATAGATATATATTTTAATTCTTTATATTCTTTATAATTTTAATTTTTTAATTGTTCCTTCCTCTTTCCTTGGCATGTTGTGAAATTTCTGATAGTTGGATAATAAACCATTTTATTGTAATTTGTCTTTTTAAATTATTTTGAGTCAATATTAAAATTTGAAAAAGGGGATCCCTAGATCGGTAAAATAGGCGAATTTCCTCCTACAACTTCGGTTGTTGTTCGGGATACAGTTAAGGTTTTAACAAAGTTCGAGCGAATACATAATTAGCAAAAAAAAAAGTGAAATAAAGTGATTAAACAAAAATTATTACAAATATCGTAAATAACAAATGCATATATAGAGATATTTTTGGAGGGGGGGAATGGTCTTCACAATTTGAAATCGATCGAACACACAGTAAAATGCTCGTATACACGCGCGCCATCTATCGTAGGATAAATGTACTATGCCAGAAACCTTCGCGGGAGTGTATTAAAAACTTCCCAAAGCTTCATGGCAATCGTACTATACCAGAAACCTTCGCGGGAGTATATTAAACAACTTCCCAAAGTTTCATGGCAATCGGAAAAACGGTGTGATAATACATGAAGGACAGACACACAGACATACATTCATTTTTATATATATAGATTAAGAATAATTAGATATTTTATTCGTTATATCATACAATAATTAAACAAATAACATTATACTAGTCATTAGTCTATTCAATGCAGTACGAATTTGGCTTTAGCCTTGGCCCTGGCCATCTGAATTTTGAAGTGAAGGGAGCGATACTACGTTGAAGGGGGCGACGATTCGTTAGAGGTTGAGAAACACTGAGCTAGATAATTTACAGCGAGTTTCTTAAATTTAATGTGTTTATTTTTGCGTTTTTGAATCAAATAACAATAAAATACACAAAAAAGCACTTTCGGAATTCCATAAACGGAAAAGGTCAAAAAAGAAAAAATATCCATGTGTGGGTGTATAATAAAAATATCTAAACTTTCCAAAATACAAGATAACATTAGAATGAATGAATTCACTTGACATTTGTAAATTTCATTTTAATAATTTTATTTATTAGAAAATGGAATCATTTTAATTTTTCAAATGAATTACTGTAATTGAAATAGAATAATGTTGTGACGTAACGCGTGTCACGTATTTTTCGAAAGTAACCAATTGTTTGAATGCATTGTTGGAGGAAAAAACAAGTAAACTTCCGCTTTCTTTCTTCACCTGTATTTTAATTTTGTGAGAAAAATTTTGATAGCGAGTAAACTATGATTTATAAGAAATCAAAATGGAACGACGGACGATATAATGTTAAATTCAAACGTAAAGTATTGTTAAATTCATTTATAACACGTGGATTTTTTTAAATAAATTCAATTAATTTACCAAATTATACATAAAATTTAGATGGCAATTTCAATTTAAATGCCATAATATTAAAATTCGATATGTTCTCTCATGCTTTAAATTTTGCGCAAGTCCAAGAGATAAGACACCGAGGAGAGTCGGAGACTACTCTGACTTTTCAGTGTTATTTGGTAATGGTATATTGAATCAGCGATTAGTTCTGATTATTGAGTATTATCGTTTGTTATTTTTAATTTCTACTTCGAATATGGTCCGAGAATTGCATTATATTTTATTTGCAATATTCGTTCGTAGGTTTCATTATGGTAAGGTATCGTTACTGACTTTTATTGTTAGTAGTAAGAATATTGCATGCGTTAGTTTCTATAAGAATAATACTGTAAATTTAATGTACTGTACAAATGTTTGTATGTAATAAATGTTCAATTTTAATCATTATTAAACTATTTAATTAACGTTAAACAGATGTCTTCAAGTGTGAGTTAGGATAAATGAAACTTCACAAGTGATTAGCATCACTTGTGAAGTTGCATTCTTTCCAACTCTGTGGAACTGACGCAGCCACTCCCCATGGTGAGTTCTGGGTTGCCATTCATTTGGAAATTACGAAAGGCGAGCGAAGAGTTGCGTATTTCATGTTTAATTTATTATTATAAGAATGAATGAAAAGAAGCCAATACACATAGGAATAACAAAAGTAACAAGCAATTATTTATTGCGACAACGTCGCAATGTTCTCAGTTCCAGTAGTGTCTTGTGGTTTTTCTGTTAGTTAACAATAGAATTAAATTAAATTATCTATGTAAATAGATTACCGGCATTAAGTGGGAAATATTTGAATTGAAATAGCATGATTTCTGGGCAAACCGGAAAGTTCATATATAGTTAATGAAGGCCTTTTCCCCAAAACTTTCCATATTTGCTTTCGACTTTCATGTTTTAAGGAAGGATACACAGACAGACGGACGCCAGAGGGAATTTATATATATACTTAAATCACGATTGTGGATTTTGAATGTACTCTATTTAGCTTTAAGGCAACAAATAACTTGTTAGCCGAAAATTGTTCTAGTAGATCGTGTTTGGGCGAGTATCATTACCATTGTATTTGATTAACGCGATTTTGATATACGCGTTATCAAAATCGCGTAAATGCGCATCGAGAAATTACGGCCGGATGGCCGAGCTGTCAAGGTGGCAGGCCCCCGTTATGGGGGGACTCGGGATCGAATCCGGACGGGTCAAAAAATCCGCAGGAATTTTTCGGGGGTGATCCGTCCGGATATGTCGGGCCCCATTCCTCACCACCCAACCGCCGATTGTGGGCCTGGCCGAACCCATAATGGATTTGCTAAAAGAGGCCCTCTTAATGTCCACAGGACGGAAAGAGTTAAACTCTGTAATTCGCTGAATAAGTCTTTCAACGTGCACTCTGGCACATGCAATATCCTTTGTTCTCAGTGCCAGTTCATTTATTTAGTTGTTTATTTTTTTTTCAAAAATGGTGGTTGAATTACTTCTATTCCTTTTTCTGAACAAAGTTTATCAATTAAAAAGCCTTTATCAACCATCACTGAGTCACTATAAGGTGTTAATAAATTTAAGATATCACTCTGTTCAAAGATTGCCTTATCAGAAGTTCTACCTCCATATGCACTACTTAAAAATGTTGCAATTCCACCTGGTGAAACACCTATTAAAAATTTTATAGTTGTGTCACCTTTATAGTGTGAGTAGCAACGTATTCGACACTTTAAACACTTTGGTCTCTGCACTGTAATTTCTGAGCAGTCCAAAATTACTCTTACATTACGAAACTTGTCGAAACATTTAGGCATATTTTCTAAAATATTTGTTTTTGATGGCCAAACAATTGCACACTTAAGTACGGAAGCAAGAATTTTCACACTTGGGTAAAATATTCTACTTGCAGTTGGTACAGAACAATGAAAAAATATAGATATAACAGAAAAAGAAATATTTAATTTCATTTTGATTAGGACCATAAAAAGTTTATCTTCAAAAGAAAAATTAGTATTACTGATTTGTTTTGTTTTACATACATCACTAAAAAGTTTAACAATAGCATTAAATAGTTCAAAAGTTTGTATACCAGTAATGGAATTTAGTTGGGATTCTGTCTTAATGAAATTACGTATATTTACCAAAAATTCTGCAGTGGATATTTGTATGCCAACTGATCTGTGACATTTTAAATTTTTATCATAATTAGAATTGCATAACATTAAAAGTGTTTCAGCAGCTTCTCTATCATTAATTTCAGACTCAATTGCATGGGAAGTTTCTTCTATTTGTTCTCTATCACTGATTTCTGACTCAATTTCATGGGAAGTTTCTTCTGTCTGATACGTTTTTTCTGAAAACTTATTTCTTTTAATTCTTTTAGAACACGTTTTTGTATAAATACTGCTCTCCGGTAAAAGTAAACTTGGTACGGCAGTTTTCTTTAAATGTCTTCTTTTACATGCATATGCTAAAGTTTAAATAAGAATTATTTCACAATTTGAATAGAATTACATTTTATTGAAGATAATCCTATAGTATAGGTTAAAAACGAATACAAATATTAAATTACTTTATATTTAGACTCTATGCAATCTTTTTCAGTTTGATTTTTTAATACTATCGAATTACAATAATCTAAACATATTTATAAAAACACGATAGCATACTTACATGACAAAATATAATCTTCAGGAATAAAATGTTTCGAACATACTACCATATACTTCGTAACTTTTTTTCCAATTCTTAGCAGTCGAATCCACTCATCCCGTCAGTTACATTTCTGAGATTCTCCGAATTCTGATTTACGAAAAATCATCTGTTTTTCATGTGGGAATACATGAAAACTTATATCGGGATCACGTATGGCTTTGGAATTACAATTTGTAACACAACAGAAAGCTTTACTTTTACTATTCATCTCTACTGTTGACAATATACGAAGAACATTCAAACGACCCTGATAGAGTAGTTCTGTTTTTAAACACCAGAGGACGAGCATCCGGTGAAAAACGCGAATAGCCTCGAACTCATATCAAACTGACTACAACCGATTGCGATGTGTTAATTGTATCACGTTCGAGATTTTAGTTAATAAAAATGTCGACGACGGAATCGACAGTTGTTAATGCTCGCCGTAAAGCTCTATCTTCGGCTGTTTGTTGTATGTGTTTCGAAGCTGGATTCAGTTCGATAGATAAAGCGGCGTTGGAGACGTTAACAGAAATGATGCAGAGTTGTAAGTGCTGTTTATGTTATGAATTTTCCATCTTGGTGTTGCATCTCCCTGACAATCTTCAAAGTATTTGGTTGAATACCGTGCAAATTAATTCTGGATTCCGATTATGGTAAAATTCCAGGTACAATTCAATATCCGAATGAGGGGTCTGCGAGCCCCCAAATTGTAGACCCATCTTGTGTGAACAAATAAGTCAAGGAACCATACCCCTACATGCGACCCATCATGAGATATTCCATTAACTCTATATTGTTGGGACTGATGTGGCTTTATCGGATGACGATGTTTTTCAGTTTATTCTTTTTTTTTTGAACACATTTTTGCATATCGTTGCATGTAAAACTGTACAAATCCACCTTTTATGATTGTTTTATATGCCATTTCAATTTTTCTAGGCTATTCCTACCCTTGTTTGGTTTGAAACAAGAACATTATTCCTACTTTATGCTTTGTACACTTTTATTTGCATATAAATACAAATGCACTGTAAATTATAAAAGTACGTTAACAGTATTGTACTGTAGCTGTGTCTATGATAATTATTGATTCCGAGTATCCTGAATATTTCTCTTCTTGTATAAAACCAGTGCTGTAATGGAAAAGTCTTTAGAAAAGTTGTGCATGAGCTAACTGATTTTACTTAGCATTGCCGCAATCTTCCTCTGTTTCCATATGGTTTATTTTGGAAGTTGTTGATGATGATGGTAAAGAATGATGTGCCGCTAACCCCCAATGACGTGCTGAATGTGCCGCATACTGGATGCCGAGTTAATGGAATTTCACTGTGCCTAAACATTTTTCAAGCAGTTTCTACATTTAGTTTTACAAACTAGATGTGAGAAATCTTTTATATGTAAGTACAGATATCCCCCTTATAATATGGTAGTTTGGTTCCAAAAAAGTGCTGTGTTGTATAAATCTGTGCTATACAAAACAAAGGACTAGTACAAAATAGTTATGTTCCAAAAGTTAGCAAAAGTATACTATACTTTTTCATATTTTAATGAGATATGTTTATTAAAGTAGTCAATAATTAACTAACAATTACAATCAAAAGTATTGCACATTAATATTAATTTTTTCTTTGCTGATAAACACTGTTAATCTATAAAAAACAAGATACTGTGACAGTCTTTTGGGTTAATTTAGAACACTATCACCAACTAGTGACACCTAATTTATAGTAAGCTAGGTCAAGAAATTGGACAATTGGTTCTCATTAACAAATTAAAGGAAACTGGGCAAAAGGCATGAAACAAGATTGAAATTTTTCATATTCTAAAATCCATGGACAATATGCATGCTTGCTTGAATAAAATAAATATCAAATGATGGAGTTTGAATCTAACAATTGTGACATTTTGTATGGAAATGTCTCTAATTCTTGAACTGTGTTAGAGTGAAGCAGTGTTGTATGAGGGATTGTGGTTGGGAATTGCATTAAAATTTTCATTAACCTGATTATCTGATAATTCTGGCTAAATCTGAATGATTGCATTTGTGAAGCAATTATTTAGATTTAGCCAAAAATTTACAAGCAAATTTAAATTGATATTTTAAGGTATAGTCTGTGAAGATTTTGTTAAACTATTTTCTTCTCTTGCTATCAATCCTTCAAATTTGTTAATATGAAAGGATCTAGCATATACAATTTTTACTTATACTGTAATTAGGGTTGTTAGGTATCCTTTATTTCAGTTAAATTGTCCATAACATTTATTGAAATGATGAAGGATGCAATTTGCCCTTTATTTTCATTTTTAATGGCAGTGATAGATTTTCACACAGACATAGGATTATCCTTATATATCAATCTATAATATGATTTTCCTCATAGAAAGCTCAGGTTTACCATTAAATATTTTAAATTCTAAATTAAACTGTTCTGTCCTTCCATTAGGAAAGTGTAATTGAATGTGAAGATGAATATTTTGATGAGTAAAATTATTTTAAACAAAAAAATACAAGCCTTTTCCATTCACATTTCAAAAAAATGACATTAATTATTTGCTTACTTGATATTTGATGTGAGTCAAGGTTTGGAGGGAGGTATAGACAGTGCTCTTTTTCTAAAAATACTTATTGCCATATATAGTGACTAAAAATATAGTTCTGTTTTAGGAAAAACATAACAATAAACAGTTTAATAACTTTACTACTAATTATTATTTTTTCTTCATAAATGTACAGTACACATTTATATTGTAACATTTATAGTATTTTCCAAATTTTTTGTATAACTTCATTTCCACTTGCTTTATTTTTTGTTTTAGATTTGATATCAGTTGTTAATAAATGGTCATTTATCACCTTTTTACCTTTTCCTTTCAATATATCATTTGCACTTTTCTGTATCTCACTTCTTAATAAGTATAGTACATATTCAGGACAGGACAATTACCAGATGGTATTGTCCATATTTGTTTTTATAATTTTATCAGTATTTACAGAAAAAGAAATATATCCAGAAAATTGTATGCTTGTTAAGCTTGCGATTTTTAAGTTTCTGTCACCCAATTAACTGTTGCCCACTTGACTTATCACATACCCAAAATTTATACTTCCAGTTGTTCATTACCCATTTAAGTCTATTACAATATTGGCAGTATGTTCAGTAAATAGTTCAAACATCTTTGATCTAATATTCTTCATTACACACATTGAAAGAAATATAAATATCATTGATATAATGAAAAATTAAAACTTCACTTTGATTTCATAGCTAATATATTATTTGATATTATTTTTATTATTGGTAAAGAATAGTTTTCTAATATTTGTTTCTTTATTCAAATAATAATTATTATATTTTAAATTATTAAAAAAATAAATACATTTTAAAAAATTCTATAATTCTTGGTAATGAATCAAACATAAATATTCTTATTTTGGAATATTTAAATTTTTACAGATTAAATTTATAAAATTTCATAATATTTTTTTCTTGTCATCTAATTAACATCAAATTACAATTTAGCATTCTCTCATAAAACAGCAAGTCATCTATATCCTGATGAGCACTTTTATGCCATCAATATCAATATACAGTAGCTCATGCTTTTCTAGAGACAAACCAAATGAGTAATATATTAGGTGGTACTATATAACTAATGTATCTATCTATCTATCTATCTATCCACTTGCTTTGTCTGTTTTTGATCTCCGTGCCAACTTGCTTTTGTTTGGGTTGTATATCATACAATAATAGTTTCAGTGTCAATGATTGAAATAAGATAATATTTCTTTGCCAGTAGAATTCAATGGCAACAAAGTTTTAAAAATTATTGTCTAAAGTGCTTTTATATTTGAAAGACTAAAAAAAAAGCATTTATCTGAATGAGCAATATAATGAAAGAAAAAGAAATTTTATTAGCCTCTGATTCAATAATTAGTTAAAAATGAAGCACTGTAATAGCTTTCAAATCATTAATTAAATTATAATTTNAAATTTCAACATGGGATAAATTAATATATTTTTTCGTACATGATTCGTTATCTGAAAAATAAGTTATCCAAACCACCCCAGTCCCCAATTGATTCGGATAAACGACGCTCTACTGTATCAGTTTTATTTTGACTAAGCTGTTAAATCACACTGTTAATAAGCCGTTCTAAAAGACAAATGGAAAAGAACAACAGAAATCTTATACCTGTATAATTATTTATTGATTTCAATAATCATTCATTCTTAATCGTTAGACATGTGCAGCAGTGCACACTATTCATCTGCATGTAATATAATTTACTATACAATAAGTGCACTCTGGTTATGAATATAGTTTTAAATGATAATATTGATGTTGTGACTGCATAAAAAAATATCTACAGTAATACCCCAAACTTATGCGATAGATGGGACCGAGCGATAACCACGTAAGTCGAATTCGTGAAGTCAGGGTATAATTTTGCAATTTGTGTAAAATCCAAGTAGGATATATGTAAGCTAATAAATGTTCTGGTTAATCTTATCTCGTCTTTTGATTCGTTCACAGTTACAAGAAATCAACACATAGAGTCTCTCGAGTCTCTTTAGATATAACAAACACAGAAATAAATTGTAGCTATGTGACGATTCCATGCGACATGTCCAAACATGTAAGCTGAACAATAGTGTGGGGGAAGTGAGTAATTGAGAGTTGCATGGCGCTCAAACAAAAGATGAACTGACAAGATTTGAAAATCGCGTAACTCCGGGTTCACATAAGTTGGGGTAGCGTAAGTCAAGTTATTACTGTATTGTGCTGTATATATTTGATACAAATGGTAAATCCTACCAGCATTCCATCCATAGATTTTTTTTCCTGGACTAAATAATGTATATGTTACTGGAAATGTATGAAAAGCAGGAGTTGTTTAGAATGTCTGGCATTTTTGGGCAAAGTATGAAATATCCAAATGATTTTATTATTATATATACTTTCTTAGGCATTGTATGTAATAACTAGGCATTACAGTGGTACCTCAGGTTACGAACGCCCCAGCATACGAAATTTTCAGGATACGACATGAAATTCGAACATATTTTTGCTCCACGATACGAACAAAAACTCATCATACGACGTTACATTAGTTCGCATTTTTCNGTAATGAATCAAACATAAATATTCTTATTTTGGAATATTTAAATTTTTACAGATTAAATTTATAAAATTTCATAATATTTTTTTCTTGTCATCTAATTAACATCAAATTACAATTTAGCATTCTCTCATAAAACAGCAAGTCATCTATATCCTGATGAGCACTTTTATGCCATCAATATCAATATACAGTAGCTCATGCTTTTCTAGAGACAAACCAAATGAGTAATATATTAGGTGGTACTATATAACTAATGTATCTATCTATCTATCTATCTATCCACTTGCTTTGTCTGTTTTTGATCTCCGTGCCAACTTGCTTTTGTTTGGGTTGTATATCATACAATAATAGTTTCAGTGTCAATGATTGAAATAAGATAATATTTCTTTGCCAGTAGAATTCAATGGCAACAAAGTTTTAAAAATTATTGTCTAAAGTGCTTTTATATTTGAAAGACTAAAAAAAAAGCATTTATCTGAATGAGCAATATAATGAAAGAAAAAGAAATTTTATTAGCCTCTGATTCAATAATTAGTTAAAAATGAAGCACTGTAATAGCTTTCAAATCATTAATTAAATTATAATTTTTCCATAGCTTCAACTATAATTTTGTAAATCTACTGTGTATACTGTAATTTTGTGCAGATAACCTGTGGATTGTGTGTGTTAAAGGTAATTTGAAAGGGATGGATGCAGGTTTTGCAATGGACCAAATTATATGCATATTTTAAATTGCAGTTATGAATTCATCAAACAACTTTTTATTTGTCTAATGCCATTATGAATATCTTTAGAAAATGGGCACCATGGACATATCTACCATTCCTTTTCATCATTTCCTTGAAACCATTAAATACACACATACCCATATGTTGCCTTTAGTTTTCTCCTATTCATTTTCTGCATATTCAATTCACGCTATAATTAATACTTCTACTTGAATATGTATCTTGAAAGCTAATAAATTTCTGGTGTTGCCCCCTATCCAGCTAATGATGTCATTTCAGAGAACTTTGATAGTTAAAACACAATACAATAATTATCATCATATTATTTTATAAAATAAACTTTATGATTAGAAACATACATTTATATACATTTAAAACAATAGTCCTAGCTTAACTGCATTGTTTTTTTTTGTTTGTTTTGTTTTGTTTTGTTTACACAGTAGATTTACTTCCAGAATTTATTTTGCTAGCAAAATTAAAACTAAAGATGATGGTTGATATTACAATTTTGATTTATTTATTTCATTTTTTAAACTATACAATGTAGAAATTCATTTTGTATTACTTAAAATAACATTCATATATAATTTATATTATTATTAAATAACTTTTGAGCTAGAAGATAACAGTAAAATAAATTTGTGTGTAATGTTTTCTAAATTGTAATGAATGAAAAAGAATCTCTGCATCTTATTGGATCGTCTGATCATTACAATTCATAGTCTTTACTGTAAGGAAGCATATTTTTAGGATGAGTTGGATTTCAAAAGTAATTTTATCTTATCATTTCATTTCTACTTTGTTGATCTAATACAGTAGAACCTCAAACTCGGCTCTCGATAACCCGGCACTCCGGATAACTCGGCCACACCCTGGCAGGGCAAAAAAATCCTTAGTTAATTAATTTTCATTATAGACAGCTTTATAAAAGTATAAAAGCTCTCATAAAGTATTTTTCTGAGGTCTGTCTTATCAGGTAAATTACTGTACACAGTGTATTCATTAATTTTCATTTTCATGTAGTAAAGGCTCTATGCCTTCATAAAGGACGTACTTTTCCTTTGTTTAAGGGTATTTGGGCAGTTTATTCTGTTATATTCTCAAGTAAACAATACATACAAGTACAGTACAGTATTTTCTGAGGAAATACTTGTACTTATTTTTTTAACCCCATTCCCAATAACCCGGCATTTTCACAAACTCGGCCACCCTTCAGTCCACATTAGGCAGAGTTTTCGAGGTTCTACTGTAATAATAATAATTGTTAAAATAAAAATAAAAATTTTCTACTTAAAATTTTTAAAATCTCAATTTAAGCATAGATCATGCAGAAAGTGAACTGCTGATTTAAAAACAAAAAAATGGAAGGGGGGAAAAAATCATTGCTAAAGCAATATTAATTCCATCTGGCAATTAATTCCTCTGAAGAAAGATTTTCTCACAATTTACACTGGTAACAGGTAAAAAGGATTTAGTGTTGATTTCACCCCTGGTGTTAAGGTGATGTTGAGTTTCTGATTTAATTCCTCTGTTTTGAGAATTGTGTTGAATTTTAATGTTAAGCTTTTCTGTTACTGAAGACTATTCAATTATAGTTAATTTAAAAATTTTTTTAGTTATACATGGATGAAGTAAGCATATAAAACAATTTATCATAACCTGCAGCTGCTATCTTGTTTTAATGATTTTTGCTGTTTTCTTCTCTCTCTCCCATATGATTATTCACTCCCACTGCCATTCACAAAATAAGAAAAATGAATAATTATATGGGAGAGAGAGAGAAGAAAACAGCAAACATCATTAAAACAAGATAACAGCTGCAGGTTATGATAAATTGTTTTATATGCTTGCTTCATGTGTTTATTTTAACATTTATTATCTTCTATTGATATTTAACAGATAAAACAGAAATAGAGCAATATGATTAAAAAAAAATGAAGATACAAACAACTACAAAATGACAACACATGAAGTTGGAAGGTTCCTTCTCAACAATCCATTTTTTCACTTCATTATACACATAATTATATAATAAACTAGCTTACCCATCACGCATTGTTGCAATCTCAGAAGAAAGGAAATTCAAGCAAGCTCATGATAAAATTCAATTTACATTTTATCATTTTTATTGAAACTTATTATTATTATTCATTTTCATTGGGAAAACATTTCAAAGTGTCGTTTCAATTCTATTTATTTATTGGAGTGTTTGTGGATACATGATATTTTTTGTTTTTCCGTCTGGTGCGTNTAGGGCCATATTAAAACTATATCAGTGATTTTAAAATCTATGTATTTAATTTTCTCTCTGTTAAGACAAATTATTGTTGATTAAAGTGAAAATTTCAGAAGAATCGACAATAACTTAACACACACAAAGTATGAAACTTCCTTTAATTATAACATTCAGTACAGGAAGATGTTGACCTTTTTTTTTTTTTTTGTTTAGGATCAGAATTTTCAGCTTCTACGTTTCTACTTTTTATTTCTTTTTGCAGATCAGCTCAACACTTTTTCCGCTATCATTTTCTGGGGTGGGCCGTAATTCTCGCTGAAATTGTAGTTTTTTTTAATGTAGTGTAGGACCTACAAACACTTGTCTTTTTCTTTTACCCGCGACCCCCAAGGGAGTCGCGACCCACAGATTGAAAAACACTGATATAGAATGACAAATGCTATTTAGGCAAAGTATTAAGAGTGTCATGAAAAGGCTTTTAATGAAAAGACATGAAAAAGAAACATACAAAATATAGGGCTTTCTTATTGAGGAAAACAAGAGAAAATAAAAATATGAACTTACTTGTTGCAACAAGGAAGGAAAAAATTTTATTTTAAATTGCACTTTGTTTTTCTCACAAAAGAGTAAAACTTGAAAAGAGAGAGTCATGAAAAAAAGAAGGTATCAAATAAAATACAAAACTTTCTTATGGAAAAAAATTAACTTACTTGTTGCAACAAGGAAGGCTTGAATGGCATTTTGAATTGCACTTCATTGCTTTTTTTTTCACACTAAAGCATTTCATGTTTTGGCACATGGTCTTACACATACACTTGACAAATCCTTGGCCGCTTCTTGTGGACTGAGCAATAGCATCTAACTGGAGAGGTATTTCACAGACAGGAATGTCTTCAATTCTGAGTAAATTCTTTGGGCATAGTGATTTAAAATCTCACAGTTCTTTTAAAATTCCTTCAGAAGTCAGTAAAAACAATCTGTTGTACTCATAACAACTGGCAACAGATTGTGCAAATCACCTCATTTCTTGTCTACATCAGGAACTTGTACAGTAGCTCCCAAAGAAGGAAATTTCTTGTCAGAATTCATTTTCATTTTTTTTACCTGTATTTTCAGATTGAATTTAGAATCAATTTTACCTTCAACAGCATTCTCAGTTTTGAAGCAAAGAATGTACAAAATATCCATTTCCTCATCTCCATCTTTACTGGCATGGCCATAGAATCAATGAATGTTATGATGACACTTTCTACATGCATGTGCATGTAGAAAGTGTCATCATAAACACACACACAAAAGGTAGCAGAAATGGAAGCCTCTTTGGTAAACATGTCTCCATCACCATATTGGTTCTTCAAACATGAAATCTCAGCAATGTTTTGTGCAATAGGCTCTTTTTCCTGCATAGTGATTGGTTTTTTCTTGTATTGTTTCAATGCTTTCTATTATTTTTTCCAGCTGCTCCTCAAGTCTGTCTTGTAAACATCTTCGGGTAGTGATGTTGCGGTGGGACGTGTTTACGTGTCCCACTGCAATGTGCTCAAGATTCTGTAGTTCAATTACAGTGTCCCTCCAATTGGAAGGGTGCATATATGCTCTCCTAACATCTGGAATGCCACGACTTTATAAGTGTAAGGGTTGGCTGAGTTTGCTGGTATAAACCATGGTTACAAAAAAGAACTAATACGTGGATTGGTGCGAGCCTATTCCAGACATGATACACATGGTACACCCAATACTCAATGGGCTCATAACGGAGTTCAGAATCAGGACCACACCAACAGGTGCACTACAGTTGAGTACAACCAAGGACTTCAGGCCTTGTATAAAGAAATTGCAACTAAAGCAGGCATCAAATTAACCTACTGAAGGTCCCCCACAAGATACTTTTTATTGCACAATGCAAAAGACAAGCAGGATGATTGCAGAGCTCTGGGAGTATACAGTATCCTGGTTAGGAATGACAGGTTTGGGTGTGATATGGTGTACATAGGCTCCACTAAACGTTCCATCCACCAGAGTTCGTGAGCACAAATATGACAGACCATGCTCAATACACCACTACCCTATTCACCTATGCCACTGACCCAAGGATTCATGCAGACCTATCCAATGCCAGACTGATAAAAAGAGCCTTCCACATTGACCACATTAGGACCCTTGAGGCCCTTGAAATATACAGGGCCAGCCTGAAGGGGAATGTATAAACTCTAAAGACAGCAATGTGCTAGCATATGCCTAACACTACATATGCGAAGAGCAAGAAGTCACCAACACTCCATAGCACACGCATATGTTCCAATTTTATTCTGAAACTCAACGTTTGAAGTTGTTCCAAGGAAAGCCGTTCTAAGTTTGGAATCTTGTTTTCAATTAACCTGAAGCAGACCTTGGGTGAGGCTGAAAACATTTGTTCCTGAAATTTAAGCATTACCAGAGATAAAGGTTCATTGAGTGGGAATGTTTATTAACACCAGTAATCAGATTAGAAGATATTGATAATATTATGTGTTAAACGTTTTTCTTCCATCTATCTATTGTAAACACCCAAAGATGCTAATTTTAATGTTATCAAAAGTATTTGCAAAAAAATTTTAAGAAAAATTTTCTTGTTCAAAAGCTCAAATACCTGAAAGACAATTTTGGTACATATATTAATTGACCTTTTATTAAAATAGTTCTTTACATTCACTGGTTAGTAAAAATTATAATATTAATTTGTTAATATAATGTTGTAAGTTAATTTTTATTCACAAATGAGTACAAAAGAACAATTTAAAATTTTTGTATCATCATAGATGCAATTATCTTCATTACTGTGATGAAAAAGTCATCTTTTATTAGTCAGATCTATACAGAAGTTTGTTAATCTGGAATCTGAATGTCTGGTAATCTAATATTCTCAGGCAGTGTAATTCAGTAAACTATAGTCTACATTGCATTATGCTAAATGAATATGACTTTGTCCAGGCTAGTACACATTGTATGCTCAAGTTTTCTTCTTTCCCACAGACTAATGAGGCAATGCACCTAAATCAGGTCTCTCATACTCTGAACATGTGTAACTTTTGTGAATTGTTTGTTTACAGTACATGTCTGAAAAATAAATTTTTATATGCACATGTAAATGTTGATTTTGTACAAAAACATGTTCATTAACATTTTTGCAGTTTTTCAGTCCATCTTAACACAATATAATCACACACACTATCATCTTAACTAAGTAAAGAGCATGTATAAACAAATTTAACTTTCAAAATTTATAAGAATGTCTGGTAATCTGACATCACTCTGGTTTCTATATACAGGGGATAATAATAAAACTTTACAATGTTTTGGTTTTTAAACTGCTCTGTAAAATGTAACTCCAATGTAGTTATTAATGACCCAGATTGATAACACAATGGTAAAATGATGCATGAATGTAGAACAGTTGTGATGTAACATTTCCAATAACGTTAGGAAAAGTTGTGAAGAAGTCTGAACACTAATCAATTTTTGTAGCCAATCATCCATCTGCTGAAATCTAATAATCAGCCTGAAAAAAGTATGGAGACAATGTCCCATTCTAACTTAACAAGATGACAAGGAACAGCATCAAAGATTTACAAGTGATCGAGAAAATGATCGATGAAAGCTGCAGACAACTGAAGTCAATGCTGAAAGAATTGACTGACTAATCCAAGGCAATAAACATACCATTTTCTGTCTTTCAGCTTGACCTAGTTTGTGATGACTTACAATACTATAAGATCTGTGAAAGACAGGTTTCTGCATGTATTAATGTCTGACAACAAAGAGGATGGCTCTATTTTTTGGAACTGTTACAGGCAAGAGGACAACTTTCTCCAGTAACTTGTTACAGGCGATGAGTCATGGGTCCACCATTTTATACAACCAGAACAAAAAGACCACCTTTATGGAATGGAAATATACCTCTACCAAAAACATGAAGTTTAAGGTAACACCATCTGTTGGCCATGGCTACAATCTTTTGGAATCCATGGATTTATCCCACTTGAAATAACATATTTGCTGTCAAACTGAAAGCTGCCATTACTAACAAAAAAAAAGTGTGTCAGTTGTTCGGGTCTCCAATTCAAGCGAAACTTGATATGCATGTAGCCCTAAACACAAACAGCTCCTTGTCCAAATACATAGGACCCACTTCTCAAGATTTCCAAAAAAAAAACAAGCCTGTGAAAATTGAGTGTTTAGCTTTTAAGTCTTTGGAAGTTTTCAGAACAGCAATAGCAGAATGGATAAAATGCTAGACACTGGAACTACAAGATATAGGTTCAAACATTTACAACTTTTGTTTTCTTTTTAAATATGTAACAATTATTTTTTCATATCATTAGCATTATTATTCCTCATGTTTAAAGCTCAAAATGAGAAAAAATTCATTTGTGTTTAGGGCTACATGCTCACCAAGTTTCATTCAAATCAGAGACTCAAACATCCAACCTTATAAGTGGGTTGCAGAAACAAACTGGAATTTTTTGATGATTGAATGAACAAGTATTTTGCATGTAATAAATGATTGAACAGACTAAGTGATTCTGTTAATAAATACAGAATTTATCTGCAAGAAATTTACTGTGGAAATAAAAACAGCAAAACTCTTGAGTACATAGGTGCTCAAGAAAGACTTTCATAATTTAAGTCACATTCATATGACTTAAATATTATTGTTGTTTACTCTTGAATTACTCCCCATTGGAAGCAATGCACCTTTACCAGCATCAGTATCACTTGTGAAAGACAAGCTAGGAACCATCTTTCTGCATGGTCTTCAAAATCACTTCCACTGCTTTTAGGACCTCTTTGAATGGCATTTACAACCTTGAGGTTTTACAAGGTTGGAAATAGGAAAAAATTATAGAGTCAAATCCACAGACAAACAGTTGCAATCTGCTTTCTGGCTGAGGGTTGTCACTGTCACATGTAGACAAGCATTCTCATGGTGCAATTTCCAGTAGGATATGGGCACTTCCTCTGGATATCCTCCACTAGATTTTTCAATACTGACTCAGTATACTCTAACAGTCATTTCTTGTGATACTGCTTGCTTATACACATTCTTTGCCAGTCAAAGAAAATGATCATAACTTTTCTGGCACACATCATAACTCTCTTTCTTTGGTGTTGCAATTATGGAAATTTCTACAGAACTCTTATTTTCCAGATCATGATAGTAAAGAAACTTCTCATCCGTAGTAAAATTTGTAATTATATATATCCACAGTATATAATCATAAATTTCAGTCTCTGTGTCTGTCAGCAAGGACTGTCAAAAACCCACATAACCATTCAAACCTGCTTTTCTTCTGGCATCAGCTATCTAGGCACCCAGAACAGACCCATGGCATATGCAGATATTTCAGCAAAATAGTGTAAAAACATCACATGACAATCTTCATGGACAATTCCACTTGCTGTTCCAACCATTACTTGGTAACCTTGGTGACTGAAATGCTAGAACCTCTTTCTCAAACAATTCACAAAACTGTTCTAACCACCACTGTGCTGCTCTAATGGGAATTAGTTTCATTGTATTGAAAACGTTGACAATTTCCCAAAGCAAATGCAAAATTTCAAAGTCATGCACTGCTCCATCAAAATATTTAGTTGTATGAGACTGAAGACAGACAACACTTTCCCACATTTTTGCACAGTACCAATCAGCAGGATGACACTGGACTTGTCAAATTTTGATGGAAGGAGCAAGTTTACTGAGTTTTTATTCATTTGATTCCATTGTTATTTCAACCGAGAAAAACCATGCAAGTCTTTCTTGAACAGCTCTCTTATTTGTCTGCATTATTGGCTTTGAAAAGTTATTTTTTGATCACTCCACATATAATTCTTTGCAACTAAAATTTTCATTTTAGATAATTACACTAAGTTGCTAAAGATCACACTAAATACATAGCAAGTATAATATATATAATTTTTATAGATGAGTTAAAATTTAACTATTTTTCTCAAAAATCCATGCTCTGAATGAATTTTTGAGAGCACGGATTAACTACTATTATAACAATATTTATGTCTTAAATGCTTTATATATTTAACAAATCTGTGATACAGTGAATCCTGTTGTTGAAAATTCTAGAAAAATATTTTTTTGCTTAGTTATAAATTGTAACCTGTAATGATACAGAATAAATTGAATAGGGAAATGTAAAAAAACTTATAAAAGTGCTCTTTATTAAAGATGCCAAACTTAAATAAGAATATAGCAAACTGTTTATTGGTGTGAAAGCTGATACAACTAACACCCAATAAAGTTTGCTGTATTATAAATTATAAAAGAAAATTCACATTAAAAAAAATCCAGCTTATATAAATAAATATAAATGTGTGTTTGTTTGGTTTGTGTGTGTGTTTGTTTTCCTAAAATTCTCAATGTTATATATTTTTATATAAAATTACTGAATTATTGTGAGAAAAAGTTAATAGATCAGTCATAATTGAATAAATCATGTTATTCATTAATATTCATAGTTTTGATTACATATCTATATGCCAATCTACAAAATTATGTTAAGTAATGAAATTAACTAGTACCAGATTAACACTCATTAATTATTGTTTCCATTTCTCCACAAATTTTATTTTCAATAAAATTACAAAAACCATTTTAGCGTTTTCTATGCAATTGAAGAGTATTCCTTCTCTTCCAGCAGCCACGTCTGGAACCACCAATAGTTTTGGTGTATTTGTGTCCTTTCCCCAGACCTCTTGATTTTCTTCCTGCAGATGTCAGGCCTCTCAGTTCACGATGCTTGTGAACAGCCTTACAAATCCAGTTGATCTTTGCATCTCGTCGAATTCCCTTGTGGAAAGGATCTACCAGGACAACTTCAAAAAATTTATAAGTTGAATCCTGGGCAACCCAATAAGAATTCAAGACTCTAAGAGCTCCACAACGTCTTCCAACTCTTTCCTGAAAATAAAATATTGCATTTTGTAAAAAAGAAAAGAGAAAATTAAACTCAATTAAATTTAAATGTAAATCAGACATCCAAGGAAACAGTAATCATTATAAATCAAGATTATGTTTATCATCATTAGAATAATTGGAAACTTAATTATCTAGTAAACTACATCAAACCTTAAAATCAACTTCATTTTTATATTAACTTATCACTAAAGGATTATTAAATTTTATCTGTAGGTGACCAAACTCAGCCATATTTGCTGATTACTAAATAATCGTGTTTATCTAAATTTGACTTGCCATCAACTTAAAATAGCAGGCTGATTTATATCAAGCCAAATGAAAAGTTACAGGGGTAGCACGACTGAATAGTTACAATCTCAATGACCTTCAATTTCTTATCTTCAAAACTTTGTTTTTGCAAAAATGTAGTTTGCTTGCATTCCTTTGTACTTCAGTACAGCATAGAAGCTGAAAGATTAAGGCTTATTTTACAGTGTTGCAGAGTAGCATCTTAACGGGTAGCTAGTCTTGAAGTAACTCCTAGCACTAAAACTGTTTTTGAAGGGCTATGTTATAAGAAATTGAATCCTCTAGGCTTCTAGAACACGGTAAAACTATTGCCCCCCTTTCTTACACAACACCCTGTATAATATCAATTTTAACAACTTTTGCACTACAAAATTATTTTTCATGGGGTTTAAATTTTTTTTTATAAAAAAAATTTATATTACAAGCTAATTATTTTACATTCACCAAACTTNTTGGATAAACGGTGTGGTAATGCATGAAGGACACACACACACATTTTTATATATATATAGATGAAGTGAAATATAAAAGTGTTATTCTAGAGTTTGAGATATTACTTTCTAAGATCAGTAACAGTAAGTCTTCAACAGCTACTCTGTAGGTGATTGGTTATGTAAAGATTCTACTTTTGTTCCAGCAGTTTTCTGTGGCATACAGTCGACCCCCCTATAACACTGTTGATTATTCTGTTTTATATGAATTCCATGTTGTACAAGTCACTAAGATTTTACAAATACGTGAACCATTCACAGCCCGGCACACATATTTGTAAAATCTGACTCGTACAACATGGAATTCATATAAAACGGAATAATCAACAGTGTTATAGGGGGTCGACTGTATATATCACAGGTTATTTACACAAGATTACAGTAATTTGTTATATTAGTGGATTATACAATATAAAAACTAGTAGATTATAAAAATATGATATACAGTATATAAAATTTTCTTTACAACTGACTGAAAAAATTGAAAAATCATTCATGCTGCCTACACAAATTATTAATTGTTGTAATACAGCAGACCTTCCTTTTTACCTATAAGTGCTATTAATATTTAAATTTGAAAAATATATTATTTATGCTTCAAGATTATTTACTAATTTCCTAACAACATAATTATAATATTTATAAGCAATAGCTAAATTATATAAATGTTTGAGAGTATCTTCTAAAATATTCTTATAACAAATTTTTAGATAAATTGATGATAATTTTGACAAAATTTAGATTTTATGTTTTTTTTTTTTACTAAACTGTATTGATTTCTGATATTAAAATACACCACATTAAAGTTTAATATATTAGAATATTTAATATTTATTTACATTATTTGAATATGATGATAAATTTTTTTCTTTCAAGTGTTAACAGAAATTGCAAGAAGCAGTAGAGGATTTTGTGAATTGTCTGGAAGAGTGCAGCCATTAGTTGGAGATGTTGTTATGGCTTTAGTTGAATTAGGTAAAAATGATTAGTTTTATTCATTAATATTTAATTAATTATCATTATGAAATACTTTGAGTTAAGTGGAAAGTAGTGCAGAACACTGGAAATTTTTGTATCCAGGTATCCAAGATAATTTGTAAATCCCATGTTCTCTGAATGTGTTGGTGTTATTGGGGATCCTTGAGTTCTTAGAAAAAAAAAACAGCATATTATATAGTGAAATAAAAAAAAATGTTTTTCATAGTAATCATATTTATTAAAAACACTGACTAAATTTTAAATTAAAATCATTTAAAATTTAAAAATGTATATGGATAGTAAGTAATAATTTGGTGGACTCCCTAAATTAGAATTAAAAGTTTTTCTTTTAATGAGGTGTATCAGGTGAACTTTGAGAAACACTGGGTTAGCATATAATTTTAAAAATTATCTGCAACAGTCATTAAAAGAAGTAAATACAGTAGAGCGTCATTTATCCGAATCAATTGGAGACTGGGGTTGTTCGGATAACCGATTATGTACGAAAAAATATATTAACCTATCCCATGTTGAAATTTTTCTTCGTTGCGTGTCGCTTTGAGTTGAATTTTTGTCGATGTTAAGCCTAACGTAAACTTTTTTAAATAATAATCGTGGCTATTGTATCATTAAAAATGATTTCTTTATGTTTTACAAATGAAATATATACATTGAAAAATATAAAAACAAATAAAAATTATACTTTAGGCCGACTGGAATTCTTTCGGATAAACGATGCTCTACTGTATCTGTAGTAATTTTCAAAATATTAAAATAAAAAGGGGACATAGTTCAATCACAATTTACTCATTGTAATTTTAGGTGATTTTATAATGCAGAAGATGGATTGTTTGGTTCTGATCACATGTCAGTGATTTGTATATCTAAATTTTAGCTGTGGTACAAATTTACAACAGTTTACTTAAGATACAATAAAGAGAGCAGTATTCCATACACTATAGTAAATTGTTTTGTGAAGTATGGAATATTGAGGGAAATAATGTGTCAATTGGCATGTTTAAAGTTTAACGTTTAACATTCACTTAAATCTTATTTGTGGTTTGATAAAGATTTCTTTGTAATTTAGTAATTCTGCAGTCTAAATTGTTTTAGCTTAAGAGAATAAAGGATGTTGAATTTCTCTATGAATTTAGGGATTTGGAAAGAAAATTCAATTGCTTTGCAAGATAAAGGAGACTTTTTATACTACAGTAGAGCATCGATTATCCAACTCAATTGGGGACTCGGGTTGGTCGGATAACTGAAAAAATCGGATAACCAAAAAGAATGAAAAAAATGTATTATTAGTGTAGTATATCCCATGAATTAGTATATTGCTATTAATCTACTTTGCGTTGANATTATGTTTTTTTATTTTGTGCATGTTATAAGTTATAAATAAATATAAACAAACAACACTAACCCGATAACATTAAATCTAAATACCAAAATGATTAATTTACTGTGTTTTTGTTATTTCTTACTCCTGTTTTTAGGTATTCGGCCGAATACCGAATAGTAACCGAATATTTGTTACATCACTATTAGTAACTTCAGATTGCAGGTCAAATATTTGAATAATTCAGAAAAACAAATACATAAAATTCTGAAAGCATATTAGAAAAATAAACTCTATAAAGTAAAAAACTATGATTATAATGGAAACAAATACATATTTCAATGAGAAATCATCATGTTTATTTGATAATTTTTCTATCAGAAGTTCATAATTAGTGGCCTTTAAAGACTATCAAATATCTAAAAGCACCATCTTGAAGTTGTAGATTTTAAAATTTATAAAAACCTAATACAGAAAACCCTTGATTTAACTTTAAAAATACTACTACTAGAACTGGCATAAACAATAATCTTACATAATACACCCAAATTCCAGCATAATGAAATGGTTAAAGTGTTGAACAAATGTTTTCAGTGATCTTAAGCCACTGTATTTAGATTCTAGTCTTTAAAATGGAGAACAATGCCTGTAAAAGAATATTTTTAATTTTGATTAAAATAATGCTATAATGTACATTTTTATTCATACTTGTTAACAACAAACCTAAAATGTGATGTATGTTTTTAAAACACAAACAAAAACTTATCAGGTTTTACTGAGTACATGGGTAAGAAAATACATGGCTTATTTTGTATATTTATACAGTAGAACCTCCATTATCCGGATTGTTCAAAATAAACAAAAATTTTACGAATTTGCTGATTTGCACTTGGTGAATTACGATACTGTTTATGTACGTGATGTAATGAATAACTTTTTTTGTTTCAACAACGTCTCACTTAGCACAGTGGTCGTAAACTCTTAAATATATTTTACGTAGTAATAAAAATATAACTTGACATACGTATTTATAAATAATTTATATTCAAATTACATCATTTCTATGACCAAGGGCGGCGTAAGGCATGGACGACGTGGCCCACTGCCTATGCCACGCAGTCCGAAGGGCCTTGCGCCTCGAAGGTTTATGCATTACTTAAAAGCCGTGAACGCGACGAAAAAATTTTACTCATCATAAAACGATAAATAGTTTGTCAAATTTGTATTCATAAAAATACAGTTTCAATTGCTTTTTATTTTATAAAATCCGTCTTCTTGCACCACCAGAGGACCTTTTAAACAATAGGTAGTCTGTTAGCGTTGGTCAATAGTAGTCCAAATTCAATATAAACGTTTGTTTCTTGAAAATTTGATCACAATTTAAATACAGTATTTACTTTTAATATTACCGATATGTCATCGAAAAGAAACATGCTGTATTATCATTAAAAGACAAATTAAAGTACAGTAGAACCTTGATTATCTGGACTAATTGGGGATGAAGGTAGTCCGGATAAGGAAAAATCCGGATAATCGAAACAAATATTTTAATTTGTCTTTTAATGATAATACAACACGTTTTCTTTTCGATGACATATCAGCAATATTAAAAGTAAATACTGTATTTAAATTGTGATCAAATTTTCAAGAAACAAACATTTATATTGAATTTGGACTACTACTGACCAACGCTAACAAACTACCTATTGTTTAAAAGGCCCTCTGGTGGCGCAAGAAGACGGATTTTATAAAATAAAAAGCAGTTGAAACTGCATTTTTATGAATAAAAGTTTGATAAACTATTTATCGTTTTATGACGAGTAAAATTTTTTCGTCGCATTCGCGGCTTTTAAGTAATGCATAAACCTTCGAGGCGCGAGGCATAGGCGGTGGCCCACGTCGTCCATGCCTTGCGCCGCCCTTGGCCATAGAAATGATGTAATTTGAATATAAAGTATTTATAAATACGTATGTCAAGTTATATTTTTATTACGACGTAAAATATATTTAAGAGTTTACGACCACTGTGCTGGGTGAGACGTTATTGAAACAAAAAAAGTTATGCATTCCTTCACGTACATAGTGTCGTAATTCGCCAAGTGCAAATCAGCAAATTTGTAACATTTTTGTTTATTTTGAACAATCCGGATAATGGAGTTTCTACTGTATTTGTTTTGATTATCCAGATTTTTCCTTATCCAGACCACCTTCACCCCCAATTAGTCCAGATAATCGAGGCTCTACTGTATTTGCTTTTCTATTAATGTTGACTGGGCAATAGCAAACACCCCTTTCCCCCAATTAGATTGCTAAATGGAAGGTTTACTGTACTTACTAACCATTCAATGCTTGAAACTTTTGTTTGGGTCATAGGTTTACCATTGTAGGTCCATGTTAAAATTCCTCCCAACAAGGAAAACGGATCAAAGGTAGTGCTGGCAACGGTAGTATTGTATTCTAAAACTGCATGTAGTTAACTAGTAGTTGAAATAGATTAGTAGTTAATCACTGCCCATTACATTTTAAGAAAATATGTCAATAAGGCTCAAGACATTTAATCAATAATGAAATGGGTACCTAAAGTTAAGTTTTATAAAACAATTCTGAATTAGAGAACTTTCTGGATCTTCAAAAAAAGTCTGTACACCTTAAGTTAAATTGCTATGTATTATAAACTTATTTATTTCTTTCCTACTGTTATATATAACAGAAGGAAATATAGCATTCACTCAAAAAATGACCCCCAGAATTTTACATTTTTGGACTCTGGACCTTGAAACATCAAGGAATGCAAAAAACTTTAGGGTTTTCTCCCGTATGGATGTAAGTCAGTGGGGGGCATGATTTTGTTCATCCTCTTTGATGCTTAATAACTTGTGTTTTTAGTCAAAAATTTTCTGAAATTTTGCAGAGGGATTTTGTTTATTAGGGAATTGATGCTACTAAATTTTGGTGATTAAAGGTCAAGAGGGTGGGGAGATAAAGGGGGTCGGTGTATATCTCCAGTAGGGTTAAACTTAATGACAATTTTACTCATTAGTATTTACAATTTTTTATAAAACCCATCCCTATCCTCAAAATTAAGCATTTTGCCATTTTATAATAGTTAAAAATATAGAAAAGTTTTTTAAAATAAAATATAACAGATGGCACCACCAAATGTTGCCAGGAAAGTTAAGCAACTTTCTGGGATTTTGTAATTATGAAATAAATTAATGCACTATTACAATTTATTCTTTTCAAAAATAATAATTCAAATTTTGCTGTAAAATTGTCTCCATGTCAGACTGAACCCTCTAGTTCTCACCTCAAATTGCTTTTGGCAGAGATTTCTCCAATAGTTCAATATGGGTGTGTGTCATTTACATCATCCAGTAGTACCAAACATGACATTCAACTTTATTTGAGAGCTGAGCTTAGTAATATAGACAATTATTATATTTATCAAAAATATTATATATACAGATATCTATAACTTCTATTTACAGGATGTAATGAAACTCTGTGCCATTATTTTAGGGATTCTAGTATTATTAATAAAACTAACTTGTAAGATTAAAATCCTCTATATGTTTTTCAAAATAAAGCTCAAAAAGGTTATTTTCAATTTCCTGCCAAAGTACTAACACTTAAAGTTGTCAACTTTTTAACAATTTCATATTTTTTAATGCTTCTATCAATGGATAGAAGTAAATCTTGGTCAGATATGCCCTACTCTAAATGTAAGCAAAGCCTTATTCAATTTAAAATCTGCAAAACTATCTTCATGATAAAAACAAAAAAACTTGGAAAGCAAGTGATTTCAATGCAAATTTACTTATAATAAACAGAATAAAACTATGTTCTTATAAAAATTTAAATTATTCAAAATATTTTCTGTGGACATAGACATTTACTTCTAATAAAACAATTGAAGCTCAATACTTCTTTCAGTGGAAGGTTTAAAATTGTTTTCCAATATGATTTTTTTGGCAGGCCAGATCTCAAAACAAATTTGTAACAGAGAATTTTAAGCTTATTTTTGACTCTAGAATCTACAAAGTTTCATTACATCCTATATTCTTCTACAATCATCTGGAAAAAAAATTGATGTTCTGTACTGAAAAGATTAACCAATCATCAGTTGATGTGCATTCCAAAACTGTTTTTCAATGTTATGAACTTTTAAATTTTAAAATTTAATTAATGTTGAAAATTTATGCAAAAAAATGCAACAAATCAAAGCCACCATCTTCAGGTCAAGCCTTATTCTCTTGGTTTTTCCTACTGCATAAATACAGTAGAGCGTCGTTTATCCGAAACGTCCGTTATCCGAAAGCATTCCAGTCAGCAAATTTAAATTTTCGCTAGTGCTGTGGCACTGCAATCTTCGGCTATTTCTCGGGCTACTCAAATATTTTACGTTTTTGATACTAAATTAACATCTGAAGTATAATTTNTCTGAAAGTGATGTTTTCTAACAGTGGAACAATAGCTATGCTTGTCAACTGAGTTAAGAAAGATAAATCATTTGAAATGAATGAATGAATTACTGTAAGTAGGTATGTTGTAAACAGACAGATCTTCAAAAGTTCCTGGTAACAACAGAATATTGGAGAAATTTGCCAGTTTTATAATAAGGTTCAACTAACTGGTAGAATTATTGAATCTTGGAGGCAAATAAACTTAATGCCAATATATAGAATCTTGTATAATAAATATTATTGATATTTTACTCTTTAAAATTCTTTTAAGTCTCTACCAAAAATTTTTTTAAAGTGTTTTTTGTGGAGAGATGCAGTATCAATTCTTCTACCACATGTTTAAATTATTTAATTTTGTTAGCCTTGACGAAAATTTTTCAACCTTTAAGACAAATGGTTTGAGATTTATAAAATTGTTTTAATATCAATGTTTGATATCGCTATTAAAGAAAATTTTTTTGAGCAGCCTTGTGTTCAAAAAAGTTTTTTCTTAATACACTTTCTGGTCTACAGGCAAGTTTCACTTGCAAAATTGGTTTTCCATAAAAGTAGGATGACAAGTTTCTCTTATTCACAGTTTTACCTATTTTTCTGTGGAGCTGGATAGCTTACACACACTTATAGTCAACATGGTTTTTTTCATTAAATGTACAGTACTTTTTATCATTTTCAAACTGCTAAATGGTGCACATTGTATAATATTTTGATGTTTTGTAAAATGGCTGTCAAATATTATAAATTACAAAGAAAATTATAAATTGATAAAACTTTAGATTTCATAAATGATAATCCTAAATCAAAAATATATAGACTAGTGGATGAGCTCAGCATTACTTGGGCGAAAAATAATAACAGCAAAGATTATTAGATTATTTTATACTTCTAACCCTTCTACTATAGTACAGTAGAGCATTGTTTATCCAAATCAATTGGGGACTGGGGTTCGGATAACTTATTTTTCGGATAACCAATTATGTGCGAAAAAATATATTAACCTACCCCGTGTTGAAATTTTTCTTCGTTGCATGTCGCTTCGCGTTGAATTTTCGTCGATGTTAAGCCTAACATAAACTTTTTAAAATAATAATCATGGCTATTGTATCGTTAAAAATTATTTCTTAATTTTTTACAAACAAAATATATACAGTGGGACCGAGCGATAACCACGTAAGTCGGGGTATAATTTTACAATTTGTGTAAAAATCAAGTCGGATGTATGTAAGCTAATAAATGTTCTCGTTAATCCTATCTCGTCTTTTGATTCGTTCACATTAGAAGAAATCACCACATAGAGTCTCTCAAGTCTCCATAGATATAACAAACACAGAAATAAATAACACAAAATAAATTGTGGCTATGTGTCGATTCTGCACAACACGTCTGAATATGTAAGCCGAACAATAGTGTGGGGGGATTGAGTAATCGAGAGTTGCTTGGCGCTCAAACAAAAGACGAATCAACGAGATTTGAAAATCACGTAAGTCGGGGTAGCATAAGTCGAGGTATTACTGTATATTGAAAAATATAAAAACAAAAAAAAAATTATACTTTAGAAGTTGATCTAGTATCAAAAACATTAGATTCAGCATGACACACAAAATTGTCAATGCTGCCAGCTAAAACACACACACAAATTTTGCTAGTGCTGTGGCACTGCAATATTTTTTTCATTGATGTAAGATACACACTGATTTATATTTACAAAGGTTAACATATTTTAAAGAATTTTTAAAGATTTTAAAATGTGTTAGATTGGTCATTTGGTGCGATAAACCCTTGCGTAAGATAAGATTGGCTATGTAACTATAAAGGTTAACTGTTTTCACTGGATGCAAAAATTAGGTCCCCCTTCTTCTGAGGCTAATTAGAGAATTTTTAGACGGGTCTAAAAATATGTTTGATTTACCGTAAAAACCATGTCTAAAATAGTATAGTAGAAGCTGAGTTCTTCAGGGTAATCCAGGCATGGCCTGTTGAATGAATTTATGTGGCCCGCGATTAATCTTTCATTATTAGCTACTCAAGTCCGAACAGAACTGTAACTAGGGTATGGCCAATGTGGCCCTAGCCATAGGCGCCGATTTAATAAAGGCGCCAACGAGAAGGTTTCAAAATTAATAACACAAATTAATAACACAAAAAACTTTTTGTTTATATAGTATTTAAATGTCATTATATAATTTTTTTACAATAAAATTTTTATTTTTTTAATAATAAAAATTAAAAAGCGCCATTTTTATTCTTGGCCATAGGCGTCCAAAATCCTAGTTATGGCTGAGTCCGAATAGCTCAATGACATATTTTTAGGCGTCAGAATTTTTCAACAACTTGCTGTGTGTTTATAGTTAACCCTCCATTACAGATCTGTTAAGTACAGCATAGAATTTTGATAGAACATGATGATGTGAAAAATGTATCTGTAATCTCTATGCACAATTTAGTCTATGGAGTGACACCACAATGAGATCTCGCACCATCTTAAAATCTTCCTAGGGCAGCTTCTGGTTCGGCCTGTGAAAAAGTTCTTTTTCCAATTCGGCCCAGGGCAAAAACTGTTGGCCACCCCTGGGGTAATCCTTAACCCTCTCCCTCTTCAAAAATCCTTTAGTCTGAATTGTCGTGGCATACCCTAACAGTGTACCAAATTTCAACTTTCAACTCCTAACCATTTGAGCTCTGCACATATTATCGTTATTATCAGTCCATCTCAATTATATTATAAGATACCAAAAAAAGTATCAAATATAAAAAAAAATCTTCAAACATTTTATCTTAGTTGGTATATTAATACATATAATTTTTAAATTTGAAAAAGTCTAATTATTTTTCATTAAAAAGGAAAAAAATCCTCATATTATGACAAAATCATTAACAAGAACCAATATTATTTTTGGAAACAACCAAAAATCCTGTCTGCTTGGGCATTCACAAGGCTAATCTCCAGTCCAGCTGTTTTGGAGCTTTGCTCAAGGATAATTAAAATATCATTTCACCTATAATGTGTTGCTGTTTCCTTCTGAGAACTCAAGGATAGGACTAACATATTTGCAGACTACATATTGAGAAACACTGCATTACCTGAATTATCTCAAATAATAAAAGCATGTAACAAAGTATGAAAACTTCACTATTTGTATCATCATTGATGTAGTACTTCTAAGAGGGATCATAATAATAATGGAATGCTCTGAGCATGCAGAGGTGAATGAGAACATTCCAATCAAACGGCATCAATTTTTGCTGGATTTGCAAAAGTGCAGTTGTTTAATATTGAATCTTTCATTGTGAGAAAATATATACTTATTATTATTACCATTGCAATTGATTAACTTAACTATATTGGTATTTATGATCATTTTAAATAAATTTTAATATTTAGTTTCTGTATCATAACAGACAAATTCATCAGAATTCTTTACAATAGAATCTAATTATCACTTATCTTAAAGCTTTTGAATTTGGTGCTTATTTATAGTGTTTCAAAACAAAACGTATTATTTACATAGGTTTTTGTTCACTTAAATATTCTTTAAGAAAACTACAGTGAGTGATCGGTTAACGAACATAATCCGTTCCAAGACTTTGTTCGTTAACTGATTATCAATTTACCGTAGGTTTTAATGGGAATTTAATTCGTTCTGAAGACCCCCAAAAATAAAAAATATATACTTTCTTACTATGTTTATTTATATGTAATAATAAACTACACACACACACACACACACACACAGTCTTGCATTTTTATTAGTCATGTTTTTTCCATTTGAAAGGGTTAAAGGATCTGTCTAATATTGATTGCTTTTCTCTCTTCTTCACAATTTTTCGTAATTAATAGCATTGTAATTGTAGAGATCCCAAGCCTATTAACCTCAACCTGGTTTGTATGCCATTTTAAGACCGTTGTTCTGACATCCTCCCACTTCTTCAAAGGATCTTTAATAACAGATATCGGCATTAATCGTCTTTTTCAGAAGAAAACATATTAAAGATTAAACTGAGGCCTACTGTAGACCTGTTCACGCCATACTGCCCAGCAACATTAGGCATCTTCTGCCCACTCTCTACCTTTGCTATTATATTCTCACCTTTCGAAAAGAAAAACAGACGCAAAACTTAACGAGTGCCTACCCGACAGTCTCGCGAATACACAAAAGAATTGTTTTGTCAGAAAAATAAAAGGCTGGAATTATAAGGGAGTATTTCTTCGAACTTTGAAATTCTATCTGATTGGTAAATACTGGCTTGAGCATCGATGTCTCCCACACTCCGAAAAGTTTCAAATTGTTGTCTGAAGACCAATTGGTATTCATTATTTTACGTCGCTTCTTTTTGTGTTTGTTCTGAGGGGTGTTCGTTAACTGATCACCCACTGTATTGAAGAAATTCCCAAAACCTGTATTGATTTATTTATTCTGTGTTTGAATCTGTTGTGTCCCACGAGACAAAAATGTTTTGAAAAATATGTATACAAGAATTTACTTACTTCCAATTAAACGTATTAAGATAATTTTACAAAATATTTAGTCATGCTACTATTAAATGATCAGTGGTTAATGAGAACACAGTAATTCTTAGTTATAAATAATAAACAAATATTCATAACAAGAAATATCAGATTAAATTTTTTGTGTAATTTCTAATTTCAGGAATTGATGTTGAAGCAATACCACCATATGCAAAGAGATCAAACAGATTAACTTTACCATTATGTAAGTACATTATATTACATTAAAATTTGAAATCAAATATGCTGATGATACAAAGTCACATTTTAACAACTTTGTTACAATTCAGTTTTTGTTGCTGCCAAATCTGTAGGATTTAATTTGTTATCCACAATCTCATCATCAACCTGTGGAATTATGTTGTAGTTTCACCACTTATTGCAACAGCGTTTAAAAAAGTTCTCTCTATTTGTTCCTGGTAATTGTAAATGATGGAAATGTGAAGATTAGTTTTTCTTACTTGTTAGTAGTAATACTGTTCTAAATTCAAAATATGTTGAAGATTTCTGTTTAATTTTAGTGATATTTTATTTTTTGTTTATAAAGATTTTTGGAATTACTGGAGACTAAACTTAGATTATCATACAGATGGTGTATAACTGGTGTTTGAGAAGGGATTTAAAAATCTAAATGTAAAAAACTTTTACTGAAATTTGTGTCAAAGTTGTATTTTATCATAAAAATTGTTTCCATATCTCAAGTTATTCTGTAAATTGAGATAACTGGTATTAAAATCTGCAAATTCTAATTTCCTGCATTCAACATTGTTTTAAAAAACTTTTCTGTTATGTTTTAGGAAGAGGAGAAACATTCTGTTACTGAATTGATACTTTAAATGAATTAGTATATTCCAAAATAATGTGTAAAAACTGTTTTATTAGCACAGGATTAATGCTAACTATTACCTGTAACTAAATCATTCAGGAGAACAACAAAACCTTATGAGTTACTGCTGATGTCAAGGGAAATTGATAAAGGTGGAAAAATAGGAGACTGCCACAGAATTTTGGATTCCTCCAAATACACTTTCAATAATTCTACAAATCATGAAAATGAAGCTGGTTTATTCAATAATTGCAAATGTTTTAAAGCCTGTACTTACAAAAAACATTGATGAAGATGTTCTCAAATGAGTTAAAATGTGTTTCTGGGTCACTCATTAGAGAAAAAGCTTGATTTCATCATTAGTTTAGGCTGTTTAAAACAAAAAAAAAAGTATAACATTATTCAAAAGCTTAAAGTGCAGATATTAATGAACATGACTGTGAAAAGTGGTAAAAAAAATTTTTTTGAAAGGAAATATTCAACATTGTTTTATTTAAATGTAATTTTAAGTAAATTAAAAAAAGTTTAATACTTATTCCAATTAAAATGCAACAATTTTGAGAAATTAAAAATTCTACATTTGTTTGCTTAATTTATTCTATTAAAGTTTTTGTATGCTAATTAAAGCATTCTTCTAATTTAAATATAATCATATTTCTTAATTACTATTTATCACTTAGCGCCCAATCCTCAGAAAATGACGACAACAAAAATTCTTCAGGCCGGAGAGAAGCGTGCACATCCTAGTTACATTCCCGAACATTATCCTCAGTTTCCTGATCCACATGCATACATCAGAACTCCAGTAAGGAAAAACATTTTATAATGATAAATTTTGTTTTTTAACTATACTTTAGTTATTCTTTTGTAATTATCTTTATTTAGACACACAAACAACCTGTTACAGAATACGAGGCAATCCGAGAAAAGGCAGCCAGTCAAAAAAGAGACGTAGAAAGAGCACTTACAAGATTTGTAGCAAAGACTGGAGCTACTCAGTCTCTATTTCCTGATGACACTACTTTATTTCCATGTAAGAACTAAAATAAAATGTTTCTGATTATAATAAATTTATACTAAATAATTTCAGTGATTGCCTGCAAGCCTGCACCTAACAGTTATTTAAATGCTTTACTGCCAAAAGATCAGATTTTTGAAGAAGAAGAAGAAAAAACTGAGACCAAAACTAAGGAAGGTAAACATTTTATATTATTTAAGTTACTCTTACTAATCCAATCTAATTTTGTAATTAATTATTGTGCAAGTTCAGATTAGCAGATTTAATTTATATAGGAAAAGGACTACATATTAGTTATACTGTAAATCTCTCTAGTGAAAAATAACTAATTCAAGCTTAGTGAGAGTATAGTGCAATTATTTTTAACTTAATAAAGTTTCAGTTTAAAGTATGTAAATAGGCAAAGTTTTTAACAATATCTACTTCTATCATATAGAAAGTTCATAGAAATTTTTTAGTTTTCAAATAATTCATTTAACTATTGTAACACTAACGGTGATTCAAAATTGACATTTTTTCCCACTTCTATCATTTCTGAAGATAAAAAAAAATGAATTGCATGCTATAACAAAAGTATGTCCATTACACAAATACTTGCTTTAATCCTTTTAATGAAAACATAGTATCTTTGCAACACAGGATTGTTATATGGATGTTTTAAATTCATACATAATTTTTGCAATGACAATTTGTTAAGTAGGATCACTCAGAATTTTAGCTTTGTTATTGATGCATCACTATTTGTATGTTGTTTGATTCATGAATTTACAGTGTTACTGCAAATAAATGAATAGATTAAATTTGACATTCCTGTAAAAAAATATTAGTGCCAAAATTATCTACTTTGATCTTAGTCCCTGTATTTTTGGTTTTGGTGAAACTCGTCCTTAATAAACTACACTTTGTGTTGCAAATCTGGAAACCTTGACAGTATAACACTGCTCCTCTTTAGATCTAGTATATATCAAATTTCTAACTATTATTTCAATCATCATTTAGTATGGAATCAAGTAGGTAATCATCAAACATTTGTGATTTTTTTTTTATGTAATTAGAGAGCTGCAGTTAAAGTAAGATTCAATAAATTCCAAAATGTTAAATTTCTAAGACAATTTTCTAATCTTTCAGATCAGCAACAACCTGCAGATCAGACAAATCAAAAAGCAGATAACAGTGATATTGATATTATGGATAATCCCTACTTAAGACCAGTAAAAATGCCAAGAAAGAGAAAAAGATGAACACTGTAAATTGTGTAATAAATTTTTGTATTTTAATTACTGTTGTATGATTTTCTATTTTCCCATGTACTGTACATCTTTTGTAGGTGCCATACAATGGCTGATTCATGCTAAGTTTAAATGGATTCTACTGCATTAAAATGATTCAGTTTGCCACTTATTTATACCACTTAGAATCTAGTTTTATACATTTTAAACTCCTTATTTTGGGTGACTATAGTAGAATGAAATAAGCTGGATCATAAAAGCAAGCAAAGAAATAAAATAGTGCACAAGCCTTTTTTTAACTTTAAATTAAAACATTAAACTCATTTAATGCATTATTGTAAAATTTAAGCATTAACTAAATCCAAATTATTGGTATGTTTTCTGTTTTACATTTTAGACCAATGGTTCATAATTAGTGTTACATGTACCCCTGCGGTACGCGCGACAATGTAAAATCGGTCGATTTAAAATTTAAATGCATGAGATGAAGCAATCAAAAAAATAATGGGCAGACCATCAAAAATTTGGTAATTTACAACATGATGTCGAATGCACAAATTTGTTTATTTATAACTAAAAATATTCTCGAAATTTCATTAAAAAAAATGCATTTGTGACAATAACCAAGTGAAATTCTTGCGCAAGAAACAAAAATTGTACAATTAACACAAATTGTGTTAATTGTACAATTATCATTATTATTATTATGTCAATGAAGCGGCAATAAAATATTTACTACTATTTTGCACAACATACCTCTGTGAGAGCGGATTTTTGGCTATGACAAACATGAAAACTAAACATCACCGACTTTGACTCAAAGATGACTTGAGACTGAAGCTGACCAAAAAGCAACCGGATTTTATAAAAGTGCAAAGAAAATCATGCACATTTGTCAAATTAAAATACAATAATGAAAATAACATAAGGTTATTTAAAGGTAAATGTAAAAAAGACTTATTCCATTTATCACTAGCTGTCTACCCACAGCTTTGCCCGCATTATATCGAATTTTCTGGTGGGAGTAATATATTTTCTCGCAGTAAAATGTAGCCCATGTCCATCTCCAACATGTAAGCTATCTCTGTGCCAAATTTTATTAAAACCTGTTTAGCGGTTTAGACGTGAAAAGGTAACAGACAGAATTGCCTTCGATTAATATCGGATTAATATGAATTTCTGCTATAAGGGGTACGCAAGTTTGAGCTCTTTCTTGAAGTGGTACGCAGGAAAAACTAATTGAGAACCACTGTTTTAGACAGATGCCCTACATTTAGCAAACTTAGGGAATCTGTGGTGGACTTTGCAGTAAATATTTTTCCCACAAAATGAGATGGTTCTATGCAAACAAGAAACAGTCAAGTTACACAGCACACCTCTACAGCTTCTCATTTGGCTGCATTACACTTAAAATGTTTGCCTACCTTTTTAATGCTGACAGAAAAAAAACAGGGACCTTCAGTCTTCTGCCAAGTAAAAATTGTCACTGATAATTTATATGCAGGAATCAGACTTGCCAATTTTTGGGCTTGATTTCTCTGCTCCAAACGTCCAAACTAATTCTGAATATCTCATCTACTGAAGAAAACAATTACCCTTCAATATGCAAAATTTCAAGGTTTTTGACAAAATATAAGTAATTGAAAAGTACAGCTTTTTTTGCAACTTTTGCAGTTTCTTTTTCATCTGGCATTGCAGACACTTGCAGAGAAAAAAAACAACTGGATCTAGAAAGCTCAAATTTTAAACTTATGCCTTTCTTGTTATCACTGAAGTTCTTGCAAAACTTCTGGGTCGATAGGTCAAAGTTAACTAGGATTTCACATAGAACTATTTCGGTTTTCTGGCTTAATTTCATACTTATAAGGATAAAGTTACATCAAAACATTACTCAGTGGAATTCAAGCAGTAGTATCTAAAAAGATTAATGAAACATCAAGCTTGCTTGTTTGTTGAAGTTTCTGTCAGTTGGCAAAATTTTCTTCGTAAATAAAGACACAGTCATTGCAAAAAATAATTTTTGAACGACTGTGGACTGTGTCTTTATTTACAAAGAAAATTTTGCCATCTGACAGAAACTTCAACAAAAAAACTTTTTTGCAACAACTTGTCACCAGAGGGAATACCAAAAAATCTACATTTAACAGCACTTTCTTCCAGTGGATATAAAGGCTGGAATTCCCAAATGGAACAGGATGGAAAACCTGAAGACAACATAAGATCCACTGGTTCCAATTTTTTACATTTATATTTGTAAGGAATGTTTTGAATTAGATGGCCAAGTAGCCTATAAAGGAAGGTCTGGCTGTCTAAAGTTTTATTCTATAACATATAATAAAATAGTCATTCCAAACATTATTTTTGAAAAACACTGTCTCTTTATTTACAAAAAAAATCAAGTTTGTTCTAAATAGAAGCAAAGGATGGAAAGCTATTATGAAGCTAACAAAAATCTTAAATGGAAAAGAAGACAAACAAGTGAAACAGAGATCAGTTTTTTTGCTAACAGGAAAAATGACTCTTGATGTCATATGAACTGTGTGTTGCAACCAAAGAAAATTATAATCTATGTAACTGATTTTGTAAATAAACTAATGTAATGGAAAAAATTAATCAAAACATGTGTCAGCTTGTATTCTTGAGTTTTGAATACAGTCGACCCCCTTATAATTACGATTCCTATAAAACTACGAAAAAATATACGTATTTTGGAAATGTTGAGTCGGATTAGTGTAGAATCGATTAATTTTATGGAAGAAAACCTTACAATCAGCCGTAGTCCATAAACTTGACATGTGTTGGGCTGTGATTGGAACGACTTGTAAGAAATCGGATTCCTAATAAATTGGAACGTATCTATATCTTATAGGGGGGTCGACTGTACAATATTCTCAAAAATGTGTTTTTCAAATTTTTTTATCCAACACTGCATTGTCTTGGTCACAATGGCAAAATTGAATTTGAAATTTAGTAACTAGTGTTGCAACAAATACTATATTCGGCCAAACTATTGTACGAAAATTGGTGCGCGTGTACGAAATGTACGAAAATTGGCACAAGGACCCTACTCTCTATTGGCCTGCTGTCACCACACTTCGCCAATGGCATTAATTCTTGTTAGTTGTAGCGGACAGACAAGAGCATCATGGCAGTATGTGATAAATGATGATATCAAATGTAGATGATGATGAAATGACCTACACATGTAAATAATGGAAAAAGAACAGAGAAGGATTGTGAAGTAAAAATGTGAAAATAAATATGAAATTGAGTTCATAACATAATTGAACAAGTTGAGGCAGCTTATTGGCACGAAATTCGCGACCGTCAATGACAAATAATTGTTGTCATAGACTTCGAAAAGCTAAATGCTTGTAATGAAAGTCACTTAGCGTGCACGGGCGAAAGCCTGGGGCCGTTTGGGCTACCAAGTTGTCTCAAATCTGTGACTTATAGAGATGTTCTATCTGTCTCTTTTCTCCGTTATCACCAGGTTGAGTCACGTAATTGTAAAATGGGAAATCTACAACGGAAAAGTGACAAATCGAAAGTATCGTGAGTGCATATTATGATGTATGCATAGGCATACATGGACTAGAGCGATAAAGGAAAGAGCAAAGATGAGCACTTAAAAAGAAGGATAGGCAGGGTCAGACCCTCAGACGTGCAATGATTCTCGAACGAATAGGTGTGTACGTGTGCTGATCTTTGTAATTATAAATTGTGAATACAAGTGACTAATATTATGTTTTTTTATTTTGTGCATGTTATAAGTTATAAATAAATATAAACAAACAACACTAACCCGATAACATTAAATCTAAATACCAAAATGATTAATTTACTGTGTTTTTGTTATTTCTTACTCCTGTTTTTAGGTATTCGGCCGAATACCGAATAGTAACCGAATATTTGTTACATCACTATTAGTAACTTCAGATTGCAGGTCAAATATTTGAATAATTCAGAAAAACAAATACATAAAATTCTGAAAGCATATTAGAAAAATAAACTCTATAAAGTAAAAAACTATGATTATAATGGAAACAAATACATATTTCAATGAGAAATCATCATGTTTATTTGATAATTTTTCTATCAGAAGTTCATAATTAGTGGCCTTTAAAGACTATCAAATATCTAAAAGCACCATCTTGAAGTTGTAGATTTTAAAATTTATAAAAACCTAATACAGAAAACCCTTGATTTAACTTTAAAAATACTACTACTAGAACTGGCATAAACAATAATCTTACATAATACACCCAAATTCCAGCATAATGAAATGGTTAAAGTGTTGAACAAATGTTTTCAGTGATCTTAAGCCACTGTATTTAGATTCTAGTCTTTAAAATGGAGAACAATGCCTGTAAAAGAATATTTTTAATTTTGATTAAAATAATGCTATAATGTACATTTTTATTCATACTTGTTAACAACAAACCTAAAATGTGATGTATGTTTTTAAAACACAAACAAAAACTTATCAGGTTTTACTGAGTACATGGGTAAGAAAATACATGGCTTATTTTGTATATTTATACAGTAGAACCTCCATTATCCGGATTGTTCAAAATAAACAAAAATTTTACGAATTTGCTGATTTGCACTTGGTGAATTACGATACTGTTTATGTACGTGATGTAATGAATAACTTTTTTTGTTTCAACAACGTCTCACTTAGCACAGTGGTCGTAAACTCTTAAATATATTTTACGTAGTAATAAAAATATAACTTGACATACGTATTTATAAATAATTTATATTCAAATTACATCATTTCTATGACCAAGGGCGGCGTAAGGCATGGACGACGTGGCCCACTGCCTATGCCACGCAGTCCGAAGGGCCTTGCGCCTCGAAGGTTTATGCATTACTTAAAAGCCGTGAACGCGACGAAAAAATTTTACTCATCATAAAACGATAAATAGTTTGTCAAATTTGTATTCATAAAAATACAGTTTCAATTGCTTTTTATTTTATAAAATCCGTCTTCTTGCACCACCAGAGGACCTTTTAAACAATAGGTAGTCTGTTAGCGTTGGTCAATAGTAGTCCAAATTCAATATAAACGTTTGTTTCTTGAAAATTTGATCACAATTTAAATACAGTATTTACTTTTAATATTACCGATATGTCATCGAAAAGAAACGTGCTGTATTATCATTAAAAGACAAATTAAAGTACTTGTTTCGANCATTTTATCTTAGTTGGTATATTAATACATATAATTTTTAAATTTGAAAAAGTCTAATTATTTTTCATTAAAAAGGAAAAAAATCCTCATATTATGACAAAATCATTAACAAGAACCAATATTATTTTTGGAAACAACCAAAAATCCTGTCTGCTTGGGCATTCACAAGGCTAATCTCCAGTCCAGCTGTTTTGGAGCTTTGCTCAAGGATAATTAAAATATCATTTCACCTATAATGTGTTGCTGTTTCCTTCTGAGAACTCAAGGATAGGACTAACATATTTGCAGACTACATATTGAGAAACACTGCATTACCTGAATTATCTCAAATAATAAAAGCATGTAACAAAGTATGAAAACTTCACTATTTGTATCATCATTGATGTAGTACTTCTAAGAGGGATCATAATAATAATGGAATGCTCTGAGCATGCAGAGGTGAATGAGAACATTCCAATCAAACGGCATCAATTTTTGCTGGATTTGCAAAAGTGCAGTTGTTTAATATTGAATCTTTCATTGTGAGAAAATATATACTTATTATTATTACCATTGCAATTGATTAACTTAACTATATTGGTATTTATGATCATTTTAAATAAATTTTAATATTTAGTTTCTGTATCATAACAGACAAATTCATCAGAATTCTTTACAATAGAATCTAATTATCACTTATCTTAAAGCTTTTGAATTTGGTGCTTATTTATAGTGTTTCAAAACAAAACGTATTATTTACATAGGTTTTTGTTCACTTAAATATTCTTTAAGAAAACTACAGTGAGTGATCGGTTAACGAACATAATCCGTTCCAAGACTTTGTTCGTTAACTGATTATCAATTTACCGTAGGTTTTAATGGGAATTTAATTCGTTCTGAAGACCCCCAAAAATAAAAAATATATACTTTCTTACTATGTTTATTTATATGTAATAATAAACTACACACACACACACACACACACACAGTCTTGCATTTTTATTAGTCATGTTTTTTCCATTTGAAAGGGTTAAAGGATCTGTCTAATATTGATTGCTTTTCTCTCTTCTTCACAATTTTTCGTAATTAATAGCATTGTAATTGTAGAGATCCCAAGCCTATTAACCTCAACCTGGTTTGTATGCCATTTTAAGACCGTTGTTCTGACATCCTCCCACTTCTTCAAAGGATCTTTAATAACAGATATCGGCATTAATCGTCTTTTTCAGAAGAAAACATATTAAAGATTAAACTGAGGCCTACTGTAGACCTGTTCACGCCATACTGCCCAGCAACATTAGGCATCTTCTGCCCACTCTCTACCTTTGCTATTATATTCTCACCTTTCGAAAAGAAAAACAGACGCAAAACTTAACGAGTGCCTACCCGACAGTCTCGCGAATACACAAAAGAATTGTTTTGTCAGAAAAATAAAAGGCTGGAATTATAAGGGAGTATTTCTTCGAACTTTGAAATTCTATCTGATTGGTAAATACTGGCTTGAGCATCGATGTCTCCCACACTCCGAAAAGTTTCAAATTGTTGTCTGAAGACCAATTGGTATTCATTATTTTACGTCGCTTCTTTTTGTGTTTGTTCTGAGGGGTGTTCGTTAACTGATCACCCACTGTATTGAAGAAATTCCCAAAACCTGTATTGATTTATTTATTCTGTGTTTGAATCTGTTGTGTCCCACGAGACAAAAATGTTTTAAAAAATATGTATACAAGAATTTACTTACTTCCAATTAAACGTATTAAGATAATTTTACAAAATATTTAGTCATGCTACTATTAAATGATCAGTGGTTAATGAGAACACAGTAATTCTTAGTTATAAATAATAAACAAATATTCATAACAAGAAATATCAGATTAAATTTTTTGTGTAATTTCTAATTTCAGGAATTGATGTTGAAGCAATACCACCATATGCAAAGAGATCAAACAGATTAACTTTACCATTATGTAAGTACATTATATTACATTAAAATTTGAAATCAAATATGCTGATGATACAAAGTCACATTTTAACAACTTTGTTACAATTCAGTTTTTGTTGCTGCCAAATCTGTAGGATTTAATTTGTTATCCACAATCTCATCATCAACCTGTGGAATTATGTTGTAGTTTCACCACTTATTGCAACAGCGTTTAAAAAAGTTCTCTCTATTTGTTCCTGGTAATTGTAAATGATGGAAATGTGAAGATTAGTTTTTCTTACTTGTTAGTAGTAATACTGTTCTAAATTCAAAATATGTTGAAGATTTCTGTTTAATTTTAGTGATATTTTATTTTTTGTTTATAAAGATTTTTGGAATTACTGGAGACTAAACTTAGATTATCATACAGATGGTGTATAACTGGTGTTTGAGAAGGGATTTAAAAATCTATATGTAAAAAACTTTTACTGAAATTTGTGTCAAAGTTGTATTTTATCATAAAAATTGTTTCCATATCTCAAGTTATTCTGTAAATTGAGATAACTGGTATTAAAATCTGCAAATTCTAATTTCCTGCATTCAACATTGTTTTAAAAAACTTTTCTGTTATGTTTTAGGAAGAGGAGAAACATTCTGTTACTGAATTGATACTTTAAATGAATTAGTATATTCCAAAATAATGTGTAAAAACTGTTTTATTAGCACAGGATTAATGCTAACTATTACCTGTAACTAAATCATTCAGGAGAACAACAAAACCTTATGAGTTACTGCTGATGTCAAGGGAAATTGATAAAGGTGGAAAAATAGGAGACTGCCACAGAATTTTGGATTCCTCCAAATACACTTTCAATAATTCTACAAATCATGAAAATGAAGCTGGTTTATTCAATAATTGCAAATGTTTTGAAGCCTGTACTTACAAAAAACATTGATGAAGATGTTCTCAAATGAGTTAAAATGTGTTTCTGGGTCACTCATTAGAGAAAAAGCTTGATTTCATCATTAGTTTAGGCTGTTTAAAACAAAAAAAAAAGTATAACATTATTCAAAAGCTTAAAGTGCAGATATTAATGAACATGACTGTGAAAAGTGGTAAAAAAAATTTTTTTGAAAGGAAATATTCAACATTGTTTTATTTAAATGTAATTTTAAGTAAATTAAAAAAAGTTTAATACTTATTCCAATTAAAATGCAACAATTTTGAGAAATTTAAAATTCTACATTTGTTTGCTTAATTTATTCTATTAAAGTTTTTGTATGCTAATTAAAGCATTCTTCTAATTTAAATATAATCATATTTCTTAATTACTATTTATCACTTAGCGCCCAATCCTCAGAAAATGACGACAACAAAAATTCTTCAGGCCGGAGAGAAGCGTGCACATCCTAGTTACATTCCCGAACATTATCCTCAGTTTCCTGATCCACATGCATACATCAGAACTCCAGTAAGGAAAAACATTTTATAATGATAAATTTTGTTTTTTAACTATACTTTAGTTATTCTTTTGTAATTATCTTTATTTAGACACACAAACAACCTGTTACAGAATACGAGGCAATCCGAGAAAAGGCAGCCAGTCAAAAAAGAGACGTAGAAAGAGCACTTACAAGATTTGTAGCAAAGACTGGAGCTACTCAGTCTCTATTTCCTGATGACACTACTTTATTTCCATGTAAGAACTAAAATAAAATGTTTCTGATTATAATAAATTTATACTAAATAATTTCAGTGATTGCCTGCAAGCCTGCACCTAACAGTTATTTAAATGCTTTACTGCCAAAAGATCAGATTTTTGAAGAAGAAGAAGAAAAAACTGAGACCAAAACTAAGGAAGGTAAACATTTTATATTATTTAAGTTACTCTTACTAATCCAATCTAATTTTGTAATTAATTATTGTGCAAGTTCAGATTAGCAGATTTAATTTATATAGGAAAAGGACTACATATTAGTTATACTGTAAATCTCTCTAGTGAAAAATAACTAATTCAAGCTTAGTGAGAGTATAGTGCAATTATTTTTAACTTAATAAAGTTTCAGTTTAAAGTATGTAAATAGGCAAAGTTTTTAACAATATCTACTTCTATCATATAGAAAGTTCATAGAAATTTTTTAGTTTTCAAATAATTCATTTAACTATTGTAACACTAACGGTGATTCAAAATTGACATTTTTTCCCACTTCTATCATTTCTGAAGATAAAAAAAAATGAATTGCATGCTATAACAAAAGTATGTCCATTACACAAATACTTGCTTTAATCCTTTTAATGAAAACATAGTATCTTTGCAACACAGGATTGTTATATGGATGTTTTAAATTCATACATAATTTTTGCAATGACAATTTGTTAAGTAGGATCACTCAGAATTTTAGCTTTGTTATTGATGCATCACTATTTGTATGTTGTTTGATTCATGAATTTACAGTGTTACTGCAAATAAATGAATAGATTAAATTTGACATTCCTGTAAAAAAATATTAGTGCCAAAATTATCTACTTTGATCTTAGTCCCTGTATTTTTGGTTTTGGTGAAACTCGTCCTTAATAAACTACACTTTGTGTTGCAAATCTGGAAACCTTGACAGTATAACACTGCTCCTCTTTAGATCTAGTATATATCAAATTTCTAACTATTATTTCAATCATCATTTAGTATGGAATCAAGTAGGTAATCATCAAACATTTGTGATTTTTTTTTTATGTAATTAGAGAGCTGCAGTTAAAGTAAGATTCAATAAATTCCAAAATGTTAAATTTCTAAGACAATTTTCTAATCTTTCAGATCAGCAACAACCTGCAGATCAGACAAATCAAAAAGCAGATAACAGTGATATTGATATTATGGATAATCCCTACTTAAGACCAGTAAAAATGCCAAGAAAGAGAAAAAGATGAACACTGTAAATTGTGTAATAAATTTTTGTATTTTAATTACTGTTGTATGATTTTCTATTTTCCCATGTACTGTACATCTTTTGTAGGTGCCATACAATGGCTGATTCATGCTAAGTTTAAATGGATTCTACTGCATTAAAATGATTCAGTTTGCCACTTATTTATACCACTTAGAATCTAGTTTTATACATTTTAAACTCCTTATTTTGGGTGACTATAGTAGAATGAAATAAGCTGGATCATAAAAGCAAGCAAAGAAATAAAATAGTGCACAAGCCTTTTTTTAACTTTAAATTAAAACATTAAACTCATTTAATGCATTATTGTAAAATTTAAGCATTAACTAAATCCAAATTATTGGTATGTTTTCTGTTTTACATTTTAGACCAATGGTTCATAATTAGTGTTACATGTACCCCTGCGGTACGCGCGACAATGTAAAATCGGTCGATTTAAAATTTAAATGCATGAGATGAAGCAATCAAAAAAATAATGGGCAGACCATCAAAAATTTGGTAATTTACAACATGATGTCGAATGCACAAATTTGTTTATTTATAACTAAAAATATTCTCGAAATTTCATTAAAAAAAATGCATTTGTGACAATAACCAAGTGAAATTCTTGCGCAAGAAACAAAAATTGTACAATTAACATTATTATTATTATGTCAACGAAGCGGCAATAAAATATTTACTACTATTTTGCACAACATACCTCTGTGAGAGCGGATTTTTGGCTATGACAAACATGAAAACTAAACATCACCGACTTTGACTCAAAGATGACTTGAGACTGAAGCTGACCAAAAAGCAACCGGATTTTATAAAAGTGCAAAGAAAATCATGCACATTTGTCAAATTAAAATACAATAATGAAAATAACATAAGGTTATTTAAAGGTAAATGTAAAAAAGACTTATTCCATTTATCACTAGCTGTCTACCCACAGCTTTGCCCGCATTATATCGAATTTTCTGGTGGGAGTAATATATTTTCTCGCAGTAAAATGTAGCCCATGTCCATCTCCAACATGTAAGCTATCTCTGTGCCAAATTTTATTAAAACCTGTTTAGCGGTTTAGACGTGAAAAGGTAACAGACAGAATTGCCTTCGATTAATATCGGATTAATATGAATTTCTGCTATAAGGGGTACGCAAGTTTGAGCTCTTTCTTGAAGTGGTACGCAGGAAAAACTAATTGAGAACCACTGTTTTAGACAGATGCCCTACATTTAGCAAACTTAGGGAATCTGTGGTGGACTTTGCAGTAAATATTTTTCCCACAAAATGAGATGGTTCTATGCAAACAAGAAACAGTCAAGTTACACAGCACACCTCTACAGCTTCTCATTTGGCTGCATTACACTTAAAATGTTTGCCTACCTTTTTAATGCTGACAGAAAAAAAACAGGGACCTTCAGTCTTCTGCCAAGTAAAAATTGTCACTGATAATTTATATGCAGGAATCAGACTTGCCAATTTTTGGGCTTGATTTCTCTGCTCCAAACGTCCAAACTAATTCTGAATATCTCATCTACTGAAGAAAACAATTACCCTTCAATATGCAAAATTTCAAGGTTTTTGACAAAATATAAGTAATTGAAAAGTACAGCTTTTTTTGCAACTTTTGCAGTTTCTTTTTCATCTGGCATTGCAGACACTTGCAGAGAAAAAAAACAACTGGATCTAGAAAGCTCAAATTTTAAACTTATGCCTTTCTTGTTATCACTGAAGTTCTTGCAAAACTTCTGGGTCGATAGGTCAAAGTTAACTAGGATTTCACATAGAACTATTTCGGTTTTCTGGCTTAATTTCATACTTATAAGGATAAAGTTACATCAAAACATTACTCAGTGGAATTCAAGCAGTAGTATCTAAAAAGATTAATGAAACATCAAGCTTGCTTGTTTGTTGAAGTTTCTGTCAGTTGGCAAAATTTTCTTCGTAAATAAAGACACAGTCATTGCAAAAAATAATTTTTGAACGACTGTGGACTGTGTCTTTATTTACAAAGAAAATTTTGCCATCTGACAGAAACTTCAACAAAAAAACTTTTTTGCAACAACTTGTCACCAGAGGGAATACCAAAAAATCTACATTTAACAGCACTTTCTTCCAGTGGATATAAAGGCTGGAATTCCCAAATGGAACAGGATGGAAAACCTGAAGACAACATAAGATCCACTGGTTCCAATTTTTTACATTTATATTTGTAAGGAATGTTTTGAATTAGATGGCCAAGTAGCCTATAAAGGAAGGTCTGGCTGTCTAAAGTTTTATTCTATAACATATAATAAAATAGTCATTCCAAACATTATTTTTGAAAAACACTGTCTCTTTATTTACAAAAAAAATCAAGTTTGTTCTAAATAGAAGCAAAGGATGGAAAGCTATTATGAAGCTAACAAAAATCTTAAATGGAAAAGAAGACAAACAAGTGAAACAGAGATCAGTTTTTTTGCTAACAGGAAAAATGACTCTTGATGTCATATGAACTGTGTGTTGCAACCAAAGAAAATTATAATCTATGTAACTGATTTTGTAAATAAACTAATGTAATGGAAAAAATTAATCAAAACATGTGTCAGCTTGTATTCTTGAGTTTTGAATACAGTCGACCCCCTTATAATTACGATTCCTATAAAACTACGAAAAAATATACGTATTTTGGAAATGTTGAGTCGGATTAGTGTAGAATCGATTAATTTTATGGAAGAAAACCTTACAATCAGCCGTAGTCCATAAACTTGACATGTGTCGGGCTGTGATTGGAACGACTTGTAAGAAATCGGATTCCTAATAAATTGGAACGTATCTATATCTTATAGGGGGG
>NW_019392628.1:632269-639080 GCF_000671375.1 Centruroides sculpturatus
ATTATTATTATTATTATTATATTTAAATTTTTTTAAATAGTAGTAGTAGTGTTAATTATTATGCATCAATGTCCTTAATTTAAACAAATTATTCCTTCAATCACCATAACAGTGTATTTCTATTAACGCCTTAAGTTCTTCGCCCGAGTTAACTCGGGCACGCTACATAGCCTTACATAAAACTCGGTCCTTTCGTCCCCCCCAAAAAAAATTTTTTTTTGAATTTTAATTAAGTCCCCAAATTTTTTCAAAAATTTTTATCGCGATTTTAATTAGCCTTTGATAAGGCTCAATTAAGGCTTAATTGTTTTTTTAATGGGATTTTTTATCAAAATTAATTAATTGTTCTAAAGTTGTAGTGCACAGATTTTTCGGTAAAGTTATTTAAAGCTGCTTTCTGATGTCAAAAACCACCTACAATAGTTTTTAAATTTTTTTAATTAATAGATTTTATTTTATACACATTTAATTAAGTCGGGGGGATCGGAAATCGCAATTAAAATTTGAATTTTTTTAAAATATTTGGCGAGATAGAGCTCACCCACTTTAAACCCTTGTCCTCCCGAGACGTATGAGAATGCCCTGGGAAATGGACTCCAGCTGTGTTCAAGGTCATCCAGCTGTGTAAACAATGACTCATCGGTGTCAAATTTCGCAGAAAGGTGAGACAAAGGAAAAGAAAGTTTGAAGCTTTCTTCAAAATTAACGCATTTCTTTCGTTTTTTTCCAGTTTTAAGTATTTTTTATGTTTAATTAAATTAATATCAAAAATTGCTGGGAACTTAAGGGGTTAATAGGACTTATCACACTGGTGTATAAGATTACAGCAACACAGTCACACAGATTAAAATTGTTTTATCTACAATTACCTGTTAATTGTACCAGGTAATTGTAAATAAAACAATTTTAATCTGTGTGACTGTGTTGCTGTAATCTTATACACCAGTGTGATAAGTCCTATTAATAGAAATACACTGTTATGGTGATTGATAGAATAGTAGTAGTAGCAATATAATTTGAATGTTTCAGAACAGAAAAGTCAGTGGAATAAAAACATGTTTAAACCACCGTGCCAGCCTGTTTTTCTTTAGCATTGATGTCTCTTAATCAAGTATTAAATACTAGATTACTTTGTTGTCAATGCATTAATAACAAAAAAAGTCAAATTTTGATTATTTATTATTGTTTTTATAATTCAACAAGTCAAATGAAACAATTATATTATAAATTAAAGAATATAATTCAAAAGTTTTCTGTACATCATGTTCTAACATTATATAAAGGCTAAAAATAATACTTAAAGTAATAATAAAAGAAATATCTAAATACTTTCATTATTACATTACAGCTGTAACATTTTCAGGACAATCAAGCATTTAAAAAAATCAGTACACAAACACTCTCTCAAGCATCCACCTAATCTGAACATGTTTCAGTCAACAGAGAAGAAATTTTCTCTAACAAGAGGTCCACTTAGAGGTGTTCCCCTTTCTCTTTCCTGAATGAACTGTGTGAATAAGGCTTCGTCAAACTTGTCAAACATTGAGGACATTGCTGTTCGTTGATTTTCAACTGATTTTTCTGAAGCAGAGGCACAAAACTGCTTGATCTTTTCATGGTTTTTTTCCAGTCAGTTATTGTGGCCTTGCCCACTCCAAACTCTACTGCCAATTTTGTTGCCCTTTCATCGTTGTCCAGCCTTTTCAAAATGTCCAACTTTAAACATACACGTTGTGTGTTTGTTTCATGGCCATTGTAGCAGCAGACTAAACTAAACTAAAAGAATGTAGAGCAAAGAGTACATTCAACATCCACAATTAAGCGTGCTAATTCACACAATAGCATCAGTCAACTGATTGGAATTCTGGACTATGCATTAAAAACAATGTTTTTTACAGTTAAAATAATTTTAAGATAAACAATGAAGGCAGGTTGCCATTTCAAAATTACAAAACTTGTTTTTGTTAACTGTTTGTGCCCTTTATTGAGTACAAGTCAGATGAATAAAGGGTGGGGTGCTGACATCATTGATGGTGTTGGATCTATATAAACCAGACTTGTTTTACTGCTTGCTTCTGCATTATTTCACTCATTTGGTTAATATGAAAATCTCCTAATCCAAATAGGGCTTGATCCCAATTAGTTCGGACTAGCAAGACTCTACTGTATATAAAGTTTAACATTACTAAATATATTACAATTAAGCATGCTAGAAATTATACTATGAAACAGAATAATCTTCAGGCAGTTACTAACGAAAATATAATCAAATATTTTTAGGTTTATTACAAATAGATTTATTACTTACTTTTGTCAAAATTAAGTATTTAGAATACTGTAAGGTCTCGTTTTATGCGGTGGATACGTTCTGCAGAAAAGCGCATATAAAAAATTCGCATAAAAAAAGACTTTACTTGCCTTGAAAAAGTAGGGATACGTTCAGTAATTTTCTAAAATTGCATAAAATCAAAACAACAAGTTAAAATTAACTTAAAACCGCATAAAAAAGTTTGCAGAAATTAAAAGAAATAGGCTGCTTAATAAATTACTTCGAATGTCTGAAAGAAATTCATATAAAAGCTTAAAATAAACTTGTATTCAAACTTAATTCAGTTTATTTTATTGAAAAGTAATACAAGGGGAATCCCCGAATTGCAAAAGCTCACTCTAAAAACAAATCACTGACATCTGGATGTGAAGAGTTAATTAAAACCCCTTTAGTTCCTCGCCCGAGTTAACTCGGGCAGATTACATAGCGTTACATAAAACACGGTCCTTAAGGCTTTTTGAAATTTTTTTTTGAATTTTTGGAATGTTTTTTAAGTCTCCAAATTTTTTAAAAATATTTAAAAATATACGGCCAGCTAGTGTTCACCCTACTTTAAACCCTTGTCCTCCCGCGACGTCTATGAGAATGCCCCGGGAAATCCAACTCCAGCTGTGTTCAAGGTCATCCAGATGTGTAAACAATGACTCATCGGTGTTAAATTTCACAGAAGGGCGAGACAAAGGAAGTTAAACTTTGAAGCTTTTTCTTCAAAATTAACGCATTTCTTTCGTTTTTTTTCAGTTTTAAGTATTTTTTATGTTTAATTACATTTATATCAAAAATTGCTAGGAACTAAAGCGATTAAGGTAGATCTAGCTGTCCTTTACATCCATAAACATTATATGTCAGTGGAACAAATGGAGTGAGCTTTGAGCGTTCCACGATTTTTGAAGACTGTCTATACGCGGGCTTCCTAAACAAGCCTATATGTATGTTTGTCCAAGAAATTTTTGGATGAAATACAAACCGCACAACTTCAAAATCACATAAAAATAATCCGCATACAGAGACCTTACAGTATTAAATTATTTCAAATTTAAAAACTTATGAAACAAGAACAAACTGCATCAATCACACACACACACACACACAATTTACAATAATTTGTCCATATAAAGACAAGACCAAACAAAATACAGTAGAGCATCGTTTATCCGAATCAATTGGGGACTGGGGTTATTCGGAAAATCGATATTTCGGATAACCGATTATGTACGAAAAAATATATTAACCTATCGCATGTTGAAATTTTTCTCCGTTGCGTGTCACTTCGTGTTGAATTTTCATCGATGTTAAGCCTAACGAAGACTATTGTAGAGTTAAAAATTATTTTTTTATTTTGTACAAACAAAATAAATATATTGAAAAATATAAAAATAATAAAAAATTATGCTTCAGAAGTTAACTTAGTATCAAAAAACGTAAAATATTTGAGTAGTCCATAGCCAAAGATTGCAGCACCACAGCACTAGCGAAAATTTAAATTTGCCAACTGGAATTCTTTCGGATAATTGACTTTTAAATAAACGACGCTCTACTGTAGTAATTATAACAGAAACACATATATACAGAATTTTTTAAACATTCTCAGTTTGTTAATACATCCAAAAACTAAAAACATTCATCCACCTAATTAAAGCAACCTGCCAGCTTTTCAGAATGGAGTTTGAGTTATGAGAATTTTTGCACCAAATTTCAATCATTTTCCTTCATAAAAATAAAATTGAAATCAAAGATTTTTTTCAAATTCCTCAAAAAAACTTAACATGAAATGCAGAACTGGAAATATTCAATAACATAACCTGTCATTATATATCATCTCATGCAGTAAACTTGGAAATAATTATACTCTAATCATACAGCTAGCAGTGAAAAATAGTTAATGAATTTACTTAATCATATTATTCTTATGGAGAAATGTTTATTTGTTTAAACCAAAAAAGTTTTTAACCTGATAAAATATTCACACACTTTAAAAATAGCATCATGATATCTGACATGTTAGCTAATAACAACTAGCAGCAAATACACTAAATACAGTACATACCACTACACATTACCTTATATTTAATAGCCATTTTTTGTTACTTCAAAGAAAATTTCTTATTCTAGAAATGTTTATGATTACACATAAGAGATGCCTAATAAAATACTTCATCTAATTTATATAAAAATAAATACTTTCTAACATGAACAAAGAATTATTTCAATATAATAAAAATTAAATTCGCAAACAAAATTTTCTAAATTTAAAAAATTTATTTCAATATTTAATATTTTACCTTGCTTAGCCCTATATCCAAGACGTCTTGCTTTATCAGGACGAGTTGGTCTTGGTGCTCTATGAACAGCAGATAGCTGACGAAAATACCAACAGCGTAAACGAAGTAAATAACGCATTACATCGGACTGTTTCTTACGCCATAATTCTTGCATATATTTATAGGCGCCCATAGCTGAATTACTATAAAATAGGAAATATACAACTGAATGTAAAAATTTTCACCAACCACTATACTATGGTTTTTATCTTAAATCATTCTAAGTTATTGTTCAAAGTCTAAGTAGCCAGAAGTAACAAAGATCTAACTTGTACCACTCAAATCATCTTTTGTATGTGTTTAAATATAATCTTTAGTCAGTCAGCTTTATGAATACCCATGACTCCAAACACTAAGTATACCATACTTAATGTTTTAACTAACATCGTTTATAATTAAAACGAATTTATAGAATAGAGAAAGCTTTTATAACTAGTTTTATTATTTGCTATAAATTGTATTTGTACAAAAATTTGCAAGCGAGAACAAAAATTAATATCAATAAGTAAAAAACAATTATAAAAACTTTATACAATAGGTACAGTACAAGAAGTTTTAAATAACAAGACTTGTATTAATTATAGTACCAAATGTATTAATTATTAAGGCAAAACATGCCTTAAATAAAGACTAACTATACAGATGCATAAAACCTGAAATAAATAGAAAGTACTGTACAATTTGAAGACTAATACATAATGTAATATTTCTCTAAAACATGTTTTGAAAATTTTTTAAATGAAAATGATTTTTCCATAAGTTCTATATTAAAAATAGATATTTAGCATCAATATATTATAAAATTATTTAGTATCATGATTGACATAGTTCATTATATCTTGGTTTTTCTCCTATCTTAGACAACTATATTGCAATGCAATATATAGTTATCCAAGTTATATATACTTATTCAAATTCACCATCAACTATATATTGCAATACAATATATAGTTGATGGTGAATTTGAATAAGTCCTACAAGTCAATGAACAAAATGTAGTTTTTAAATTAAAATAGTGATTATTACAAAAATGCACAGGAAGTGAAATATTTTATAACAAATAAATATTTAAAATTATCTAAATTCAAAGTAGTCTAGAAAACTTTAATGCAAAAGCTTCCCACAAATTATTTTATTGCTTATTATATTATTTATTATTGTTAAGTAAATTATTTTAAACTGTGCTGTTAATTAATAAAATGATTGTCAGAAAATTCCAATTTATTTCATCATTAAATATTTTGTCGTCAAAATGTAATATAACAGTCAAAAATTTTTAAAATTAATTTCTAGTTATTATGTTCCAATAGCTTTTCAAAGACAGTTGTTCAAAATTCTATGCATTAAGCTGTTTTTAGAATATAGTAGTATCTAAAGGTTGTAATTTTAAATGAATGACAACTATGGGAGTCAACATTTTTTTAAAATAAAAGAATTTTTGTAACAAAGCAGCAGTTGTGGATACATTTATTAGAAGAGAATTCATCATAAATCAAATGTTTAAGTGAATGATGGACATGGTCTCTGCATAATAGTCATGTACCATTGCATCAAATGCTTTACATCGTTTTTTCTGCAGAAAAAACTGAATTGGTAATGATAAAGTGTTGCTTTAATCACCATACAAATTTTCTGGTCATCAATGGAAGCCAGAAACTGAAAATTTCAGGTCCTGATTTAACATTAAGGCCCTGTACACACTAGGCGTTTTTCGACGAGCTTTTAGCGGAGCATGCGCACTGGCTCGGTTTGAAAATGGATGTGGAAGTGATTGCTTGTATGTGGCTCCTCTATCGTCGCTATAAAAGACGACGGCAGAGGCAAAGAGAATTTTGGGTGCACCCAATATTACGAGATAGACTGACGCATGAAATGTTTGCGACGTTGTATCCAAAACTAAGACAAAATAAATTCAAGTTTTTTAATTCTTTTAAAATATCTATAAAATCCTTTGACGATGGTTGGTCTCTTTTAGATTTCATCAATAAATAGATCAGTATCGAAATGATCGTTCTCCATTTCAGCACATATATCTCAAAGCGCTCGGCTGACGCCCGCAAAACGCGCGATCGCATGTACGGTAACATGGCAGCACATATATCTCAAAGCGCCCGTAAAGCGCTCGCAAAACGCGCGTTTTAACAAAAATCTATAAGCGCTC